>NW_027469420.1:0-152090 GCF_051020765.1 Lasioglossum baleicum | reverse complement strand
CTAACCTAACCTAACCTAACCTAACCTAACCTAACCTAACCTAACCTAACCTAACCTAACCTAACCTAACCTAACCTAACCTAACCTAACCTAACCTAACCTAACCTAACCTAACCTAACCTAACCTAACCTAACCTAACCTAACCTAACCTAACCTAACCTAACCTAACCTAACCTAACCTAACCTAACCTAACCTAACCTAACCTAACCTAACCTAACCTAACCTAACCTAACCTAACCTAACCTAACCTAACCTAACCTAACCTAACCTAACCTAACCTAACCTAACCTAACCTAACCTAACCTAACCTAACCTAACCTAACCTAACCTAACCTAACCTAACCTAACCTAACCTAACCTAACCTAACCTAACCTAACCTAACCTAACCTAACCTAACCTAACCTAACCTAACCTAACCTAACCTAACCTAACCTAACCTAACCTAACCTAACCTTTTTTTTTTTTTTTTTTAAGAAATTTTCCTTATTTATTGGAGAAGTCTCCACCTAACCCACAACAATCCTAAAACTACAAAAATTCGTCGACACTTCTTACACACGCACTCTAATATTGCCTTAAACGCTCGCACACAGTAATTATACTTAACTCTTCTAATAACCCCCACTCTCTCGCACGTACGGGATTCACTTTCCACTTTTACTCTCCGGTTCACCTACTCGTAAAAGTCTAACGCACCCTAATACCGCAAAAAAAACGAAATTTAAAGGAGTCCGGAGACTTCCTCCACGAGCTATTTAGCTCTTATCAAAAGTTTCCGGACACGAAAAAATTTTTGAATTTCTTAAAAATTTCACTGCCCGAAGAGTGCGGAGCTCTTGGAGGTCCGACCCTCCGAAACAGGGTCTCTAATTCCTTATTTTTATTCGTCCGGAATCTTCCGAAACGACTCGTTTCCTAAGTCTCCGGACACTTTCCACAGTGAAACCCTAGGACTTGTCCGGAGACTTCTGACACGAACCCCTTGCAGAATTATCCGGATTCCGCGTTAAACACCCTGGTACGCCACGACACCGCCGCGGACGGGCCACACACACTCAGCAGAACGGCACCAACAAACATTCACCGCACCCAATCACTAGAAAAGATCGCTGATCGCTAAGCAGTAAATACTCAATAACCTACACGCGGTTCCCTAAAAACGTAGCTAAATTTCAAAAATTATGATTAAGATTAATCCTAACACTAGCCACCACCTAAGTATATTAAACTAAACAATTTTCATGAAAAGTCCTAACTTTCTCTAAACTATCCTGTCTAGCAGTGTCGCTTCACCAAGTTTGCACCCCTAAAGCCAACACCGTTCTGGTTCGTATCGGGTTCCTCCACTTGCTTTATGGATCGAGATCTATCCCCTTCCCCTGTACTGTTCTTTGTCTCCTTTCTCGAACTTGGCTCCGTTTCACCGTACACTTTTGAAATTTGTCAGTTGTGACCTGTGTGTTTATATCTTTCCGCATTCTCACTTGACCTCCACGCACTCGTTTCCTCGCAGAGGTATTTACTTTTCTTTTAAACCTCTAGAATCACTAGTAATAAACAAACGAACAAGCCTCTGCGAAGAGACGTCACGTTCACATTGTTCGGTCACCTTTTGTTTCGTAGTCACGCTGTTTACCGGTCACTTCGCCGTCTTGTAACAATTCAGTATATTTACAGTACGAAGCGCACTATATCAACTAACGCTTTCTTACACGCTTCTTCTTCTCTCCTCTTTCATCCATTCTTACGTATGTTTTACATTATTATCTACTTACATGTACATGTCCTAATAATCTTTATTTTCTCCTTTTTCAGACTCTACTACCTTATTATGACTGAGGAGATGCCTTCCACTTCGTCCGGATCGAGACGATCCTCTCCAGGCCCTTCCTCACCCCAGGTACTTCTTTCTCTTTTTTATATTAACTGACTATATTATATTTCATCGCATTACTGGAATTGATTTCCTTTCTTTCTTTTTCTGTCCTATAATAGGATTCATCTAGTGCCCTATCCAGACAGAGGGTACGCGCCATAGTCCATACGATGTATGCTACAGGGGAGGAGCCTATGGTCGCCCTGCAGAAAGTCACCCGCGCCTATGGAGAGATCATATCGCGTTCCCAGCTCTATTGTTTGTACGCGCAGTATCGCGCCGGTCGTAACGACATTGAGGACCGCCCCCGGAGTGGCCGACCGCCTGTGCACCAACTTGATGCCAGCTTTCTAATCGCCCAAATCCAGCAAGCCCCCCAGCTCACATTGTCTGAGCTAGCGGAGCGTGTCGGTGTAAGCACTACTACCATGATGCGTCGCCTACGGGAGTTGAACTTTCGTAAGAACCGCCCCTCAGGGTACGAGTATATACTCACTATCGAGCGACTTGAAGCTCGTGTCGAGTCCTGTGTGGAGTTGCTACTCCGCCATGAGGACGACCCTTCATTTCTTCAACGCATTATAACTTGCGATGAAATCTGGCTCATTTACGAGGGACACAACCCCCTCCGCTATTGGCGCCCTCGTCCGCCTCAGGCGGACCTCCCGCCCCCAGCACCTCGCCCCGCTCCCCTTCGTCAGAAGATCAGCGTGTGGTGGTGTAGTGCGGGGGTCTTACACTGTCATCGATTCCCACCCGATTCTTTCTTAACGGGCGACGTACATGCAACCCTACTTGATCACGCCCTTGATGCTTTTAGAATGCTATGTCCCAACAGTAGCCCACCTATGTTATTACAGGATGGGGCTACCCCTCATACTTCTGATGTTGCACAGAAGAGATACGAGGAGAGGGGTATCGAAGTGTTAACACATCCGCCCCGTTCTCCCGATCTCTCCCCTACCGACTTCTATCTTTTTTCTCGGTATCGCCGTTATCGTCGTACTCAGATTCACATGAGAGATCAGGGGGTCGACGATATCTGTGACCACTTTATGCGATATATCAGGGGTCAACCCCGATCATTCTATTCTCGAGGCATTCTCGAAGAGTTACCCGCCCGCTGGGAGGCTTGCATCTCCCTTGAAGGGGCACCCATACCTCTTGATTAACTTTGTACTTTCTCTTCTGTATTCACATACATTATATCTACTTTCGTCTGTATTCTTTGCTGCACTAAATAAAATAGTTGCCTTCTATTTGAATTTATTTTATTTTAACCTTTACTTTAAGAGAAAATTTCCTGCCCCTCCCTAAGCGTTCCCTAAAACCTTCAGTTCTATGGTTATCCTCTCCACATCACTCCCTATCCTTGCGTCTAATTCTCATTTCAGGTTCATCATTTGGTAAGAATTCTATCTTATGAGGGTGCATGTACCCGCCTGCATATTCTCATATGCATACGCGCACATGCCTCCCCATTTACTACTAATGAATTTTTATTTTTCTTTTTCTTTGTTTCAGGTTCCCTTGGACTACGACCTACACCCTCTCTCTCTCTCTTTCTTTTCTCTCTTTCTCTGTAGTCCCTTCTTTACTGCCTCTTCCTTCTAGAACCCTACCCTGGCGTGACAATGCTCTGCTCGTATTACAATATAACCTATTATTCGCTTCAACGTCCATACTCTATACTTGTTATAAACTACTAGTAGCCGTGCGAGAGTGAGTTTGCGTTATTTTACTTATTTTTACAAGGAATTCGACTTTCCGTTTCTTAATATACGCCTTAAACGATTCTTTACTGACATCTACTTCGGTTTACTTCTTTCTTCTCTAGCTGAGCAGTCCGCATCCATCCTCCCACGCCGTCTCCTTGCATCCAGAGGGGCCGGGGGCGGAGAGGAGAAGATCCCCCGATCACCCGCGCCTCCCCGGTGTTGGTTCTGAGTTCTGCTTGTCCTCCGGCCGACCTGGACCCGCTGTTGAAGCTTCTCACACAGGATAGGCTGGAATCTCGCTTCCTCCCTCCCCTTCCCCGGAGACGACGGCCAAATGGGGGTCCCCCCTCCGTCCCGACCCCTCCTTCAACTCGGAAATCTACGGCGGAAAGAACAGAGTATGTGACTGCTCGAAATTGAATCTCTAAAGTAACCTATTGTCTATACTTAACTTATCACTACTCGTGATCGGATTCCCTACTCCTCCTCTCTCTTCTTCTCTCTTCTACTTCCTTTTTGGTCAAAATGGCCTTGAAAAATCCTTTGACCGCCCTCCAGCCGCTCTCACTACGAAGCATTTCCTCTACTAACTTCTTCATTGATAATACACCCTCCTCCAGCCCCAGTTTTTCTATCAGGCTACTTCTCTCGACTTCCCATTGGTCGCAATCGATGAATGTGTGCTCTGGGTCGTCCTCCACCTCTGGGTGATGCCAGCAAGCCGGGTTCTGGGCCTTCCCTATCCTATGTCTGAAGGTATTGAATACCCCATGTCCGGTTAGTGCCTGTGTTACATAAAAATCAAGGTCACCATGCTTTCTATTAATCCACCCTTCTATATCTGGGATTAGTTCATAGGTTTTCCTTCCTACGGTGGCCGCTTCCCATTTAGCCTGCCACTTTCCCATCGTCCTTTGCTTTGCAATTTTCCTTATCTCGTTCTTGATTGTTTTTGTCCTCCCTTCTTCATCGTCTCCTGCTACCACAGATCTTTCCATTTGGCCTAAGTCCGGAAGCTCCTCTATCGTTTCTTCCTCGAATTCTTCGTCTTCCTCTTCCTCCCTGAAGGACCTTTGTCTACTCCTGGTCCCAGTGTACCTAGTTCTATTCCCTCCCATCTCCTCGTGCTGGAAATTTAGAAAGTAGTTCTCCCATTCAAAAATTACCCTTCTTTCGTCTGCCTTAACGTCCCATGGAGGTATTCCCGTCAATACACATAGGGTGTCCACTGGAACCGTTTTATAGGCCGCTGCGATTCTAGCAAGTCCCATTCTCTGCGTCCTTTTTAGCGCGTTCGTTGTGAACACTTTGTTTGCCGTTGCGCTCCAAATCGGTGCCCCATATAGTACGGTCGCCTCCATTGTCAGATAAAACAATTTCCTAGCTTTCTGGGACGTCTTCATTTGGTTTGTCATCAATCTGCTCAATGCCGCCATCGTTTTAATTGCCTTGTTTGTTGCCGTCTCCATGTGCTTAATAAAGAGTCTCTGGTTGTCAAAAATTACTCCTAGATATTTCAATGTTTTCTCCGGTTTTATCTCCGCATTACCAACCCTGAAACAGAAGCCCTCAGGTAGTTTCTTACGGTTTGCCATCATGACCTCGGTTTTTTGTTCCGCCAAGTCTAGCCCTGCTGAAGCCATCCAGTTTTTTGTGTCCTCTATGATGTCTTCTAAATTCCTTTTTAATTTCATCAGATTTCTGCTCTGGGCCATGATGACCACATCGTCCGCAAACGCTCTTCTGATACACAGCGGAGGAAGTGGTCTTTTCAGCAGCCCATCGTAAACCATATTCCAGAGCAGTGGCCCTAAAACTGACCCCTGTGGAACCCCCCTCCGCATTACAGTGCTCACCTGCCCTTCGGTAGACTGGTACGTTACTACCCTGCCCCTGAAGTAGTCCCGAATTAGTGCCTTTAGGTACATTGGCATTCTTCTTTCCTCCATTTCCTCTAAGATTTTCTGCCAGCTGAGGGAGTTAAACGCGTTTTTAACGTCTAATGCCGCTACAGCTGCGTACCTGAAATGTTTGGAAGCCTCATCCATTTGTTTCTTGAGGAAATCCATAGCGTGGACAGTAGACTTTCCTTTACAAAAGCCATACTGCTCCGGTCTATATGGAGTTGTTCCCATGTGGTCCAGCATTCTTCCTTTCAGGACATACTCCAGGAGCTTGGCAGCCGCATCTATAATACAAATAGGGCGGTAAGCGGAGGGGGAAGCTGGGTCCTTACCTTGCTTTCTTAAAAGGATGGTTCTCGCTCTTTTCCACTGCTCTGGAATGTTGCTGCTCTTCATAATTCCGTTAAACATTGCTGCGAAGCACTCAGGTCTCACTGTCAGGATCGCCTTGATTGCTTCCGGCGGCATTCCATCCGTACCAGCCGCCTTTCCAGCCTTTAGCAGCTTCCCTGCCTTCTGAATTTCAATCGTGGTAATCTTCGGGAAGTCCTCCTCCGAGCTTCTCACCTCCTGTCCTCCGCTGTGTCTGCGTTCACATGCTGCTCCTGTTCCAGGGTTAGTCCTCTCCTCAATATATTCCTGCGGAAATAAACCAAGCATTACCTTTTCAGCAACTTGTCCAGATAGAGCAGGGGGTGGGGTGACCCCTTTCACCCTCTTCATTATGGATTTGTAGGGTTTTCCCCACACGTCCTTTTCTATTGTATTACAAAGCTCGTCCCAGCTTTTATCTTTCGCTTTTAGAATCAATTTATTGAGCTCTTTTTTAGTGTGTTTATATAGCGCATATAGCGCCTCCGCCTCGTCCACAGCCCCTTTTTTGTTCGCTCTTTGCTTTTGTCTTCTTAAGCTCTGCGCTTTCCTTCTTTCTGCTTCAATTTCCTTGTTCCACCAAGGGTTCTCTCGTTTTGTTCTCCTCTGTCCCGTTTTTTCCAGCGCTTCGTCACATACTTCTGGTAAAAGTTTCAGCATTCCCTCGATCTGAGTTTGGTCCATAGTATCTACACCTACCAAATTCCCTTCTTGCAGGCGTCTATCAAGCACCCTACCGAGCTTCATTAGTCCTTGTGGGGTTACTTTCCATCTGCAGATTCTCGGGTTCTCCAAGTTACCTACAATTTCCATCTCTACTTCCGTCAGTAAATATTTATGGTCTGAGCCCGATTCCTTCCTGAGCACCTTGCACAAAAGCTTCCCTCCCTCCTGGATTTCAGGAGAGGAGGCCACAAAGTCTATCACGGATGACGCGTTTCTCCTCTCGAATGTCGGTCCTCCTATGGGTATTACCGGATATAGATTTTGGTCCAAAAGCATTTCGAGCGTTAGCGTGCCTTTCGTACTTTGTTCTTTGGACCCCCATGCAGGTGACTTTGCATTAAAGTCCCCCCCTACTATAATCTTCCTACCCTCCTTTCTTTCCTTTTTGATGAAGCTCTCCAATTTATCTAGTTTTTTGGCATACAACTCCGGGGAAACATTCGGGGACATATATACACTGATTACCGTCATTTGGCCTATTCTGACAGCCACAAAATCTTCTCCCTGAACGTTTCCGTCCTCCTGATTTTTTAATCCCCTGTTTCCCGTAACCCATATTGCCGCGTTGCTGGTACCTTCTGTGAAGATCCAACTACCCGGATTACGTAATGGTTCCGAAATTAAGACCAGATCCACCTCTAATTGTATTGCCGTCTGGTATAATAAATTATGAGCCAGCTTGGCATGGTTCAAATTGATCTGAAGGATCCTCATATTGAATTTTGCGTCTTTCCCTCGCTTATCTGCGCCACATATTTGCGAAATTGAGGGCAGTTCATGGCCCCGGCCACATGAACTGTGTCCTCCTGTCGCACTCCCAGTCTAGTGCATAGAATGCATCTTTTCTCGTTTGGGCATTCGTTGATCGCGTGCCCTTCCCTACCACATTTCCTACACACTAGGCTCTCTAAATGTTTATTTGGGCACGTGTAGGTCATATGACCAAAGTCATGACACTTGAAGCACCTGACAATATTCAACGCAACCTTTATTTTACATGAGGTGAACCCTAATCTAATTCTGTTTCCTTCAAGGTTTTTCCCCTCTATCGTCTTAGGAAGCGAGATAACTGCTGTTTTCGTTCCCCCAAAGCCGTATCTCAAATTCTTAAACTCTATCTCCTCGATGTCAAGATTCAATTTCCTCGCAAGTTCCTCGCGTAAGTCCTCCTTTTCCAAGGTCGGATCAATTTCCTTTATCTCGTAATTAACCCTTTGTACAAGTCTCCTTGTCTGTTGTGTCGGACCTAACGATTCCTTAACAACTCTCTCAAATTCACAGCTATTCGTTTCCTTCTGCAGTTCGATAAGGAGATCACCCCCCCTGGATTTCCTAATCGTCTGGATCCCTCCGATTTTATCACCTGCATTAGTTTTTAATTCCTTAAATAAATCTGCGAACGTTCTTTCCTTTGAAGCCTTGACTAAAATTGCCTCTGGTTTAGGAGGCGGGGGGTTTAATTTTTTCCTGGCTGCTCTCTCCATCTTTTCTCTTTCTATCTTCCTACTCTTCTCCTCCTGTTCCACTCTTTTTCTTTCTAGCTTCTCTTTCCTAGCCTGCTCCTTTCTTTCTTTATCGTTTATCCATACTTCCCCCCCTTGTAACTGGCCCTGAACCGTCTCATTTTCTAGATTTCTCTCTAGGTTTCTCCTTACTGCCCCATTAACCTCTAAATCTTTTCTTGCACTTAACAGATCTGGAGAACTCTGAGTGAATTTGTGTTTATACAACCCTTGTGTATCCTTAACTTTCAGTGAGGGGGTAACCTGAGTTTCTTTGTTACTTCCCTCTCCTCCTAAAACTACTCTACCCTTTATTAGACTCTCTATCTCCTCCATGATTTTAATAGCCCTTCCTAGTCCGAATACCACCGTGGTCGAATTTACCTTCGCCTCATCTTTTATGCACTTATTCCCGCAACAGTAAGTTCTTAGTGCGTCTGCAGTTGGCTTAATTTTTTTAAGAGCTCCTCTTAGATCCTCTAATTTTGTTCTAAGGCTTTCTACATCCGCATCTTTCCTCGATCTTTTATTATAATCGCTATTATCCCCTCTAATTCCTATTCCTGATTCTCGCTTTCCCTCATATTTTGGTTTCTCCGAAACCCCCGCTCCATCTCCTCCATTGTCCCCCATTTTCCTTTTTTGCCCTGTGGTCTTTTCCAAATCAATCTCTATCGGATTATCCTGGGAATAGCCCTGGGAATGACACCTTTGTCTCACCTGCCCCGTATCTATTTTCCCGGGATCTTTATCGTGTGGCGAATGCTCCACCGGCATTTTGGACCGGGCTGGGCCCTGGAACCCTCTTCCTTCCGTATTATTGTTATAAGGGTTCTAAACTACTTGACAAAACACCAAGATATTAAGAAATTTTCCTTATTTATTGGAGAAGTCTCCACCTAACCCACAACAATCCTAAAACTACAAAAATTCGTCGACACTTCTTACACACGCACTCTAATATTGCCTTAAACGCTCGCACACAGTAATTATACTTAACTCTTCTAATAACCCCCACTCTCGCACGTACGGGATTCACTTTCCACTTTTACTCTCCGGTTCACCTACTCGTAAAAGTCTAACGCACCCTAATACCGCAAAAAAAACGAAATTTAAAGGAGTCCGGAGACTTCCTCCACGAGCTATTTAGCTCTTATCAAAAGTTTCCGGACACGAAAAAATTTTTGAATTTCTTAAAAATTTCACTGCCCGAAGAGTGCGGAGCTCTTGGAGGTCCGACCCTCCGAAACAGGGTCTCTAATTCCTTATTTTTATTCGTCCGGAATCTTCCGAAACGACTCGTTTCCTAAGTCTCCGGACACTTTCCACAGTGAAACCCTAGGACTTGTCCGGAGACTTCTGACACGAACCCCTTGCAGAATTATCCGGATTCCGCGTTAAACACCCTGGTACGCCACGACACCGCCGCGGACGGGCCACACACACTCAGCAGAACGGCACCAACAAACATTCACCGCACCCAATCACTAGAAAAGATCGCTGATCGCTAAGCAGTAAATACTCAATAACCTACACGCGGTTCCCTAAAAACGTAGCTAAATTTCAAAAATTATGATTAAGATTAATCCTAACACTAGCCACCACCTAAGTATATTAAACTAAACAATTTTCATGAAAAGTCCTAACTTTCTCTAAACTATCCTGTCTAGCAGTGTCGCTTCACCAAGTTTGCACCCCTAAAGCCAACACCGTTCTCAACCTAACCTAACCTAACCTAACCTAACCTAACCTAACCTAACCTAACCTAACCTAACCTAACCTAACCTAACCTAACCTAACCTAACCTAACCTAACCTAACCTAACCTAACCTAACCTAATCTAACCTAACCTAACCTAACCTAACCTTTTTTTTTTTTTTTTTTTTTTTTTTTTTTTACGAGGAGGGGAAAATACTTTGCGTACGTCGTGAGGGACTCCGGTGTTGTGTACCCCCTAAAAACCCCTCCTCCTCTAATCCTACAGTTCTAGGTGAAAACGAAAACGACCCCTACCCTACGCGGAAACCGCCTAAAAGCATTGCTGCACGCAGAGAGAGATACAATTCCGCCCTATAAAATTTTAACTATACATCCTCTGACCACGTTGGGCCTACCTATTTCAATATATACAATATAAATAAATAAATAAATAAATAGTTACATATGTACATAATATTCATCTCTGTCTATGGATAGATAGTAGTCTATCTTCTTTTTTGGGCTCTGTTTTCTTGTCTCATTGTTCGTTGTTCGCGTCTCCGGATGCGTTCTTCTTGTTGTATTTGGCGTTCCTTTTCTTCCTTGGTTTTCATTATGTTATTTATATATGTCCTTATTAAGGGCATCTTTGTCTTGTCATTTAGGGCCCGAATCAGGTCCTTCCAATGTAGTGGGCCAATCGCGTTTATTAAGCTGGCCCTTGGGTTTTCCCACGCTGGACACTCTAATAGTGTGTGTTCTGGGCTGTCCACCGCATCGTTGCACGCGATGCATTTATCATCAATTCGTTTCCCTATCCTGGCTAGATAATTTGAGAAACATCCATGTCCCGTAAGAAACTGGGTCAGATGAAAGTCCAGTATCTGTGGACCCCAGTCTGTCCATTCCAGTATATTTGGGATGAGGGCATGTGTTTCACGCCCGTAGCAAGCACTATCCCACCGTATTTGCCAGAGTCTTAACGTTTCATTTTTTTCCTCTTCTTTTATTTCTTTCAGTTTTATCTGGTAGTAGTCTTCGTGTGTTCTATCGATGTCCACGGTTCTCTGGAAGATTCGACGCCTCTCTTCTGCCATTAGGGTGAGCGGGGGGATACCGGATAAAACACATAGTGCGTCCAAGGAGGTGGTTCGGTACGCCCGTACCACTCTTGCTAATGATAGCTTTTGTAGCCTATTTATTATTCTCGCCTTGGTTATGCGATTTGCAACTATCGCCCATATCGGAGCTGCATAAAGCACCACCGATTCAACCACTCTATAATAAAGTATCCGCGAATAGTAGGAGGATCCGCCGATGTTAAGCATGACTCTGTTGAGCGCTCCTGCTATCTTGGCTGCCTTGTTAACTACAGTGTTTAGGTGGTTGCTGTAGTATTGGTTGCCTTCCAGCAACAGTCCTAGATACCTTACCTCCTTTTGGGGTGCCAGAGTTAGGTCGTCGAGCTTGATGTTAATACCTCGAGTACATTTCCGTCCTGTCAGTAGTAGCAGCTCAGTCTTCTCGGGTGCCAGAGACAGCTGGTTCAACTCGAACCACCGGCTAATTTTCGTCAGGGCCAAGGTGGCTCTCGTGGACAAGTCTTCTGCCTCAGACGCTGTGATGATGAGAGCCACGTCATCAGCAAAACCGTAAAGGTAAGCGCCTCGAGGGAGGGCAGTTTTTAGTAGTTCGTCATACTGCAGATTCCAGAGTAGGGGTGCCAGGACCGAACCCTGTGGTACTCCCGCGTAGATATTGACTACTTGCTGTTGTCCCGAGCTGTCGGTATAGACTACTGCTCTGTCCTCTAGGTAGCTTTTAAGGATGTCAAATAGCTTGTTGGGTAGCTTTCTAGCTGCCAGTGCCTTTATCAGGTTGTGCCATTTCACGGTGTTGAACGCGTTACGCACGTCGAGTGCGACCATAGCACAGTGATGGTTTTTTGCCTTGGCCGCATCCCACCGCTTTATCACCTCGGAGATAGCGTGTACAGTGCTTCTTCCGCGGCAGAAGCCGTACTGATTGTGCTCGAACTTAACTGTACACAGCAGTCTTGCTTTAAGGCAGTGTTCAAGGACCTTAGCGACGTTAGACAGTATGGTGAGAGGTCTACACCCAACACTACCATCCGGTCCCGGCTTTTTTGGTATCAGGACCAATCTTCCCTTCTTCCAAGGTCTGGGAAAATAGCCCAGATTGTAACATACATTTATGACGTGTGTAAGGTGAGGTGCTGCAATCGTCCCCAGTAGCTTGACAACCTCCGTGGGTAGCCCATCTAGCCCTGGAGCCTTCTTTTTTACGGCCTTGATGGCCTCCTGGACTTCATATAATGTGAAAGGACTGTCGTCGCAGAGTCCTTGGTCGGTGCAATTTTTCGGGACATTTTTTCCCGGGTCTGGTATTGTTTGAAAAAGATCCTCGATGACTTTCCTGGTTTCGTTGTCGGATAGTACCGTGGGTGGAGGCCTACCTGTCACCGTGCCCATCACCCATTTATAGGGCTTGCCCCAAATATCCGCATCTATTCCATCTATGAGGTCGGTCCATGCATTTTTCTTTGCCTTACTTATCGCGATTTTAAGTGCTTTCTTTTTTTCTCTATGTTTCTCGCGGCATGTTTCTATTGTTTCAGTAGGTTTGCCCTTAGCCCGTGCTCTCTGCAGTTCGCGCCGTGTTGTTATGGCTTCTTTCCTAAGTGCTGCTATGCCAGGGTTCCACCACCAGACCTCTTTTCTCCTCGCTGTTGCCTGTGGGTAGTAGCAGGTGGCTTCAAAAATTTCCTCCAGGATTTGTATATACGAGTCGATGTCTTCGGTCGTGGCAATGGTAAGTGGGTCCGCTATTTTTGTTAGTTGTTTGTATAGGTCACTGAAGTCATTGATGTTTAGCTTCTTATTTATTTTTTGTGTTCTGTTCTTCATTGCTTCACTTAGATGGATTTCGTGAAGAAGATAGCGATGGTCGGAAGCTGTGTATTCGTCGAGAATGCGGCTGTTGACGATGTGTTCAGCTATGGTTTTTCCGCATAGCATACAATCTATTAGAGATCTTCGGCCATTTTTCTCAAACGTAAATGTCCCCTGGCTGAGCGTGGGTGCCAGGTCGCAGCTGTTGGTTAGCTCCATAATTACTCCTCCGCGTTCATCCAGTACTGTGGAGCCCCACGCGGGGGATTTTGCGTTGAAATCGCCTGCAACAATACACTTGCTTGTGTCGACCGAGTTCAGAAAATTTTCCAGCTCAGCGATTCTGTCCTTGTATGCCTCGATGGGTATATTCGGGGAAAAGTAGCAAGCCACGATGGTTAGCGACTCCAGCTGTACTGCCACAATGCCCTTACCATTGTATATGCCCCGGATGCTATTAAATGTACCAGCCTGCGGGATCCAGATTGAGGAGTCCTTGTGGCCGTCGTTGTACCAGTAGGTGGGTGGAGACCATGGATCGGATATAATCAGTATGTCCGCCTCGTATTGGGCAGCGGCTTGAGTAATAAGCTCCTGGGCCACCTTACAATGATTCAGATTTATCTGGAGAATCTTCATGTGTTTTCTTTCCCTCCTAGGACCCGGAGTAGCAGTTGGAGGTACCATTCTTGTTTGTTTAAGATAAATATATATATATATATATAAATATAGATAAATAAATATAAATAAAAATATAAATAGATAAATATATAAATAGAGGTAGGTATGTACAATTAAATATGTACAAATAGAGGTAGGTATGTAAGTGAGTGTGTAGTTTAAGTTTGGCTTGTAGAAGGTCGCTTGTCTCCAGTTGGAGATTTAGTCAGAGTTTTCCGGTCCTTGTCTCTTTCTTTGGCGGTTTTTGCAGCCCTGGCGTCGTCCAATGCCTTACGATAGGCCGGGCATTTTAGATTGCCGTCCCTGTGCCCCTCTATCTGGCACAGCATGCATTTCTCGGGATTCTGGCATTGGGCTGCTTGGTGGTCGTCACTTCCGCAGCGGCGGCACAATTTAGACCTGTCGGTCCCCTTACATGTCTTTGCAGTATGGCCGAATTCCCTGCACTTGAAGCACTGCAGAATGTCCTCGCGTTCAATTATGCGGCATTGGCCCCAGCCCACGCGGAGGGATCGACTGGCTAGCAGTTTGTCTGCAACAGCTGCCGGAGCGATGACTGTTGCATTTTGGCTGCCGGCGAAAGCAGGACGTAGAGCCTTGATCGTAATGCTTTCTGCGGTCGTGCCCGGTAGGTGGTTTAAGATGGCCTTTCCTATATCTTCCGTGGTGACATCGCCATCTAGCTGTTTAAGGTGGAGTACCTTTTTCTGGGTGGATATGCCTCCCACCGATGCCTTAGCCCCCGCTAATCTATTGTTTATCAGGGAGCTGAAACAGGATGCCTTCGCGGTGTCTCCTTTAATTTTAACTACGACTTCACCTTTTCTACTTGACTTAATCCCAGCGATGGTAAAGCCTTCCTTATCAACGTTTATGTTGCTTTTTAGGGCTTTCAGAGTTTCTGCATAAGATCTCGCACCGTTGTTGATTAGGACCGTTTCCACTCCGCTTTGGGGCTTTTTGGTCTCTTCCTTGAATATATTGCCATGGATGGTAACATCTACGTCTGTGTTATAGAAGATGACTTCTATCATCTTCCTCATCGCAGTAGGATCTATCTTATCGTGGCAGCTGATTGATAGTTTTTTCCTGTTATAGTCCGTGGAGATGTCCCGAAGTTCCTTCAGAGCTTGGAAAATGGCTTCCAGATCCACGTGGCTTTCTTCGTTGGCTCTGTCTACCAGGTAGTGGACGTATTTTTCTTTAAGGATGCCTGGGACGGGTCCTGGTTTCCTGGCTGGTAGGCAAGTGGCCACTACCAGGTATAGTACTGAGCCTGGCACAGGGTTCTGTGCCTTCAATTCTTCCAGTCCATAATGTCTATCCATTATACCCTTGCTGGGGCCTTTGTCGACCTTGAAGTCGGCCGGGACGAAGCAGGCTATGTCTGAGTCTTTTGCACTTAGTATATTTGTGCTGGTTGTCGTAGTTCTTTGGTAGCATCTATCGTTCCATCTTTTGTCTTTTACGGTAAGGTATTTTTTATAATTTATTTCTTTTTCTTTCCAGGTTTCCATCTCTATAGAATCGAGTTCTTCCGGGTTTCCTGTTTGGGTGCCGATGCTACGGGTCTCTGGAATCCTTTTGGGTAATACGGTGTTTTCTGTTTGCATGTTTGCTTCTATCGTATTTGTATTTTTCAGGGGCTCAGCGGATTTCCTGCAGCTACTTAGCGAGCGATCTCTGGTTCGCTGGTTGTTGGCACTCTTTACTGCCCGTTGCATATCGTTAAACGATTTAATGGTCTTTGTGATAGCTGTTTTTATTTCCAGCCTCACATCGTCTCGGCCTTTTGTTAAGTGAGACAGGTGTTTGATGGCTTCTGAGAGCAGCTTGACATTCTCGTTTAGGCCTATGTTTGTGGTGACCTCTGCTCTGGGAAGTCTCTTCCTCTTCCTTTGCTGCTCCGGAGAGTCCTCTTCAAAGTCGAAGAATAGGGTTTCCTGCTCTTCCACTTTTCCGGCGTCTGAGGCCGAATGGGATCGGGGTCTAACTTCGCTCTTCGTTGCAGCTAGCTTGTGCACGTTCCATTCCATATCCATGATATTGGTGGGCTTTGGTTGGTTTGGACTTCTGTTGAGCGTCTTTCGGGGTGTAAAAATAGACGCGAGATCTTCGCTCTTCAGCTTGTAAGGCGTAGAGGTACTGGGAATTGCTATGTCCCTTGTTTGTGTGCCTATATCCATTTCCATTTCATGTTCTTCCATGGAGTCCGATATCTCGTAGATGCTGCCTTCAACTTGGTCTACTATTTCCTTCTTCTTGTCTTCCTTCCCCTCCTTGTCATTACTTTTTTTTTGGTTTTTTGAGTTATTGTTATTGTTATTTTTAGTTTGTGAATCCATATAAATCCCACGAGCGTGGTCGGAACTAGTGGTCACCTTAGGCAGAGCCGCCTTGCCTAGGGAGGCCCAAGATACTCCGAGGGGCGGGCTGGTGCCCCGGAGGTGGCATGCTATTGGTCCGGTGCACCCACCGGACCCACTCCCGGCGTTCCGCGTTCCCGGGAGTGCTCCTTCGCCGCATGCCGAAAACTTAGAGTTAAGGACTTTTTTAGAGAGGTTTCTCCTCCTCGCAGAGCCGGCCGGTAAAGGCAAGCCCCCCCGCTCCGGAACCTTCCGGTTTGCGGTCTACGGAACTGGGCCGACATCTTGCGACCCAGTTCCGACCACTCGCTCCGTTAGCACACACCGCAGTGTGCCCCAGGGTCTACCACGAGGAGGTGGAGCGAGAGGGTTTTAGGATACGGACCACCGCCACTGCAGTCATATCCTCCAATGGTTTCGAGTCATCATTGGAGAACCCCGTATCCCTCAGACCCCAACCTAACCTAACCTAACCTAACCTAACCTAACCTAACCTAACTAACCTAACCTAACCTTTCGGAGAGTTTATCCGCTTTATTAAATACTCTAATCTCGCTTATAATTATATTTACACTTTTTGCTCTCTCTCTAGCTTCTAATTTTCTTATCTATATGTATAACCTATTATTTTTTTTCAGGAATGGGTTCCCCTCTCGGAGCGGTCTCGAAAGAGACCCCACTCGGTAGGTCTAACTCCACTCAAAAAAATTTTCTATAATTAATCCTATTTTTTCAGATTCCGGATCCCCTGGAGGTCCCCTCTCGAACGAGTACCCACTCGGGGTACTTTCCAGCCGAAATAAACTTTTCTCGATTTTTTACTCTAGGTCGATTCTACTCAACTTCCTCTTTCCTATGAGTACCCACAAGGTGGGGTTCTGATGAAAAATAAGAAAACCGAGCACGCTATCCCTCTTGGAAACTTTTTTTGGGAATAAAAAAAAAAAATTTATTTTTTTTTTTTTTCTTGCCAGAAAAAGTGAAGAACTCGACAGTTTTACTGCCCACTTATCGCGGGGGCTCTCTGCGATTTACACAAAAAATTTGAATTTACCCGATGATGGGTCAGACTTTGGTCTTACTCGCTGTCTCTCTCAAATCTAGGCAGAGGCCGTTAGGTCTGTCTCAGTTTCTCTAACTGTTTTCGGAAATTGCTCGAAAATCTCGATTCTTCCTATCCCTAACCCTTCTATTATGGCCTTAGAATGTGTCCGATTTTCTCAAAAACCGGTGGAATCGATTACTTAGGGCCTTTCCTCTTTATCTACGTGTCTAATTTTTTAATTTCTACTGAATTTTGTTTCTTGACACGTGCCTTGGTTGACCGAGGTCGACCACCAAATGGCGGCCCTCCGTGCACGTGTTCACGAACTTATTTATTCTAAATCCCTTAATATTTATTCTAAATCTATCACAATCACTAGCACATTAACCAAACACCACTGAGAACTAATTAATCAATTCGAAATTGTTATTAACTATCTATTTACACTCTACACTGTAAGTCAGCTTTATTTAACTCCTTCTCTAATTCGACAAGATGGCCGAAACTTCGAGAAACACGTTAAAGAAAACAGGACTCTATCAGAGAAGATCTCCTAACCGACTGATTGGACTTCCTACTCTTTTCCCCTTCCTACCAAGTCTCGGTCGGTTCTCATGATTCTCGTAGCGCCTTGTTGTTATCTTTGACGGATTTTATTCTACTCGATTGGTACGCGTGTACTTTGCTATGATTGGCCGATGGACAAGGCTGATGGTAGTCGTTAAAATTTTCCTATCATCTATCATCTATGTACATTCTATATTCCCTGTTTGGGTCAAAATACTTGTCACATTGTTCCTAATATTCGTCATCGTTGTTATAGTCTTCATCAGCCCTGTCCCGCGGTCAATCCTCCGCACCGCGTTTACATTTTCCAATGAGTTATATATCTTTTTATCTGATTTAGCTGTTTTGGTTAATTCAGCCCGGTGTTTCTAGCCGGTTACCACTGTTGGTACAGAGGGTCTCTGTCTCGTAATTGTGGAACTTGTTTATCCAAACTGGTTCCAGTTTCTCCTAACCTTTATTACTCTATTTTGATTATATTCTGAAAGCGACTTGTTCTGAATTTATAATTATTATATAACTTCTTATACATTAGATCATTATTCTTATCAATATGCTAATAAACTAGTATGCCTAACTAAAGTATATCCTTCAAGCGCTTATTACATACGTGATATTTAGTTAATTCGTACCTTAACTAATTAATTAAATTTGTTACTAAGTTAGCTAATCTTAATTACTTTTAATTTCTACTAGCTAGAGAGAGCATAAGCATTCCCAAGGAATGCTCTATTTTACATTGTAGCTTTACAACCAAGAACTCTGAATTTACATATTCTCTTTTTCTTTTTAATTTTTTACTAATTCTTACTTCTACTTTTTTCAGGTCTTTCTTCGGAGCCATTGATGATGCTGCAGATGGCGATTTCTGGCGTCCCAGTGGTCGGCAGGATTCCTCTACTTCGGGTAATGTATGATTTTTGGATTTTTTCAGGGATGTATTTCTTCAGGACCGGGTCCGCTCGTGGAGCCTTTCGCAGTCCTTTTGATGTTCCCCCTCCAGTCCTCCTCTTATCGATCCTTAGTAGCGTTCACTCCTCCCTTCCCTGGTGGCCCCGTTCAGCCTTTATCCCTTCTTTCCGTCCACTTTGGTTGTCCTTGAATCCGTGCTAAGCAGAAAGAAAAGACAAATCTATTATGTCCTGATTTTCCTCTCTCTCCTTTTCCTTGATTCTTCTTCTTTCTTCTTCCTCCTTTGCTCTCATGATACTGGAACAGAATTTTGAAAAGCTGTTCCAATACTTATCCTTTTGGAGTATTTTTGCCATTAATACTCTCGGAGAGATCGTTCCCGTCCCAATGTTTATTTCCTCCCTCAATATGGTCCTCTCCTCATCCCATTTCTGGCAGTGAAATAGGGTGTGCTCCGGCGAGTCCTCTACGTCTGGATGGTACCAACAATCGCTATTTTCTGCTTTTCCAATTTTGTATCTAAACTTGTTGAATACGCCGTGCCCTGTCAGTGCCTGTGTTAAATAAAAGTTCAAGCTACCGTGCTTCCTATTTATCCATTGGTCAATATTCGGAATTAGGGTATGCGTCCATCTCCCCAAGTTCGAATTTGACCAATCACTTTGCCATTGATCTAATGTCCTTTCTTTTGCCAATTTTTTCAGCCATCTTTTTATAGCTCTTCCTCTAACCTCGGCGGATTCTTCTGTCTCTCTACTTCTTAGGAATTCCCCTAAATCCGGGATTCTTGTGTTTTCGTGTGAAAACGAAAAATTTTGGATTTCTCTTACTTCTAGGACTTCGGGCGATACATCTCTGTAAAAGCCCTCCTGGCGTCTTCTGACATTAGTCCTTCGCGGTCTGGTAATTACTTCCGTTGTTGGTGCTAGACCCAGGGCCACTTCCCACTGCAACAGGTTTTCTCTTTCTTTTATTTTCAGATTCCACGGGGCTGTTCCTGTGAGTACGGCTAGTGTCTCCATTGGGACTGTCCTATACGCGGAGGCGACTCTCGCTAGGCCTAATCTTTGGGTACTTCTTAGGATCTTCCAATTTGCTTCAATTCTAGCCGCTTCCGCCCATATCGGAGCCCCGTACAGGACTATTGCTTCTAGGATCAGGAAATATAGTCTTCTAGCACTGTGTCTCAAACCACCTTGATTTGCCATCAGTCTAGAAAGGGCCGCCATCACCTTCAATCCCTTGTCGGTTGTCCCTTGTATGTGTTTCCTAAACTGCCTTCCACTATCGAATTCAACCCCCAGGTATCTGAGTGTCTTAGATGGTTGTATCTCCACTCCGTCCAATCTAAAAAAGAAGTTACTCGGGATGTGCTTCTTATTAGTAAACATCACCTCAGTTTTTTGAAGTGCTAATTCTAGGCCTGCTTTTTTCAGCCACTCGCTGATTTCTTTTGCGATCAATTCCGCTCTTGATTTTAAATTTTGAATTCTACTGCTTTCCACGAGGATTAGGATGTCGTCTGCGAAGGCAATTACCGAACATCCCCTTGGCCAGATCGTCCTCAGTAGGCCATCATACACTATGTTCCAAAAGAATGGGCCCAGGACCGAGCCCTGAGGAACCCCCATCTCTGCATCCAACACCGTCTCCTGGCCGATTGTTCTACAAAAAATTTTCCTATTTTTAAAATAGTTAGCTGAGATCTTCTGAAGGTAGTCTGGTACATTCCTTTTTTTTAACTCCTCTAGTATCTGATTCCACCTAAGAGTGTTAAATGCATTTTTGATATCTAGAGCAATCATGATTGAATATCTCTGTCTATCCACACAACTTTTGATTCTTTTACTAACTTCATTCATTGCGTGGACAGTGGATTTGCCTTTCGCAAAGCCGAATTGTTCTTTTTCAAATGGGTTTTCCCCAAGAACCTCTACAAACCTTTCCTTTATTATGTACTCAAATAGTTTAGAGATGGCATCTATTATACAGATCGGCCTGTATGCAGAGACGAGGGATGGATCCTTTCCAGGTTTCCGCAGGAGGATCGTCCTTGCCATCTTCCATTCTACTGGGATTATTCCTCTTCTAAAGATACCCGTGTAAAGAGCTGCGAAGGTGTCCGGTCTGTGTAGCGCCAGTTCCTTGATTATGTTTGGGGAAATCCCATCGAGTCCTGCTGCTTTCTTTGGGGAAATCATAGCTGCCGCCTGCCTGATCTCTATCTCACTCACTTCACTGACTGACATTTCGCCCTCTTCTAGGTCGTCTTCCATCTGTTCTCTAGCCTCTTCTTCGGTTGCATCAACCGGTAGCCTTGGGAATAAGCCATTTAGTACTTTGTCCATAAACTCTCCCGATAACGTGGCTGGTGGTGTTGAACCTTTGACCTTGTTCATGATGTTTTTATAGGGTTTCCCCCATACATCTTTGTTAATTTCTTCGCGGTATTCCTTCCATTTTTCTTCTTTTGCTTTCGCTATCTTGTTTCTTAGATCTTTTATTGTACTTTTGTAGAGGATTTCCTGAATCTCCAGGTCTTCTTTTCCTTTACCTTTTTTCTTTATTTTCGTTCTTTCCCTTTGAATCCTTCTTTTAATTTTCCTGGCTTTGTTTCTGAGCGCTGTTAAGTCTTCCTGCCACCATGAATTGATGTTCCGATTTTTTCCTTCATCCCTACTGTTTGTTCTCTCCAGATTAGCATCTAAAACAGAATTAATTAATGCGAGGAATCTATCTTCCTCCTCTCTACTATAAGATTTTATATGACCTAATCCTTCTTCCTCGATCGTCCTGGAGAATTCTCTTTTCACTACTTCTAGCGATTCAGGATTGCTCTTCCATTTCGGTTTGAAGACCTCTTTTTTCTGGATACCGTTCTCCATCTCGATCGTCGTGAGAATGTACCTGTGATCGGAGTCAGTTTCCGTGTCCAGAACCTGTGAGATAGCACGAGTAACATTAGTTGGTAATATCGCCAGGAAGTCGACGTTCGATGTTCTTGCCCCATGGATGAAAGTAGGTCCTCCGCTGGGCTTAATTGGATGTAATCCAATTTTCCAAAGTTCCTCGAGAACTATCCTTCCTCTCTCGTTCGTTGATTTGGAGCCCCATGGCGTCCCATGGGCATTGAAATCTCCTCCTATCGCTATTTTTTTCCCTTCCTTTTTTTTGCTTTTAGCATATTGCATCACTCGTTCAAGTCTAGCGGAGTATTCATCGTTATTAATACTTGGAGGAAGGTAGATACTCACGAATACGCAGTCTCCCAGCTGGACGGCGGTGAAATCTTCTTCCTGTCTGTCAGCGTCTTCGTACCTGGCGAGTCCATTTAGTCCCGTTACCCAGATCGCCGTTCTGTTATCTTTTCCGTATATCCACTGGCCTGGGTTAAGGAGTGGATCCGAGATTAGGACAATGTCCGCCATCAGCTCCACCGCCGTCTGGGCTAGGAGATGCTGCGCATTTCTACAATGGTTCAAATTGATTTGTAGGATTTTTAGTGTACTATCCATTATTGGTTTTGTTTCCTACTGTTCGCCTCTTCAATGTATTTTCTAAATTGAGGGCAGTTCGCGGCTCCTGCCACGTGTTCTGCCTTTGCTGCCGGAACGCCTGCCCTTGTACAGAGAACACAGCACCTTGTTGCGCTGCATCCATTTATGTGGTGGCCCTCGGTACCACACCTTCTGCACAGTTCTTTTCCTCCTAACTTTTCCCTGCAGTTGTATGCCAAATGACCGAATGCATGGCATCTGTAACAGCGAATTATACTAGCTGTTCTGTTAATTCTGCAGTGGGTAAAACCTATCTTTATCTTTCCCTCGTCACCCAGTTTGTTGGTTAGCTCCGCTGGGATTGCAATTATCGCGGTTTTGGTTCCTCCATATCCGAACCTGAGTGCCCTGACCTCGATCTCTGACTCTGCTAACTCCCCTACGTCCAAATTCTTTGCCAATTCTTTTCTGATTTCTTCTTTTTCTAAAGTGGGGTCCAAATCTTTGATCTCGAGAAGGATCCTCGGCGAAAGCTTCCTTACTGTGATCTCACTACCTAGCGTGTTCCTTACCGTGTTCTCCATAGCTAAGGTATTGCTATTTTTCTCGAGTTCTATAATCAGATCACCCCCGCGTGACCTTCTCACCGTCTGTATACATCCCATTTTATCTGCCGCGTCGGCTTTCAATTTTTTGAACAGGTCCGCGAACGTTTTTTCCGTCGTGGCTTTGACAACGATAGCATCCGTTTTGGGGGGAGGGGGCAGCTTCCTATTTCTTTTAGCTTTATCCTCTTCTTTCTTCCTACTTCTTTCCTCTTCTAACTTCCTATTCGCTGTTTCTCTTTCTTTTCTTTTTTCTTCTGCTTTTTGTCTCCTATTAACTACTGTCACGAACCCCTCTTCCTCGTTTTGGGAGTCCGAATCTTCCTCTATCTCCGTTCTATATCCCTTGCTTTTGCTATTCTTTCTCTTTTTTTTACCTATATTTTCCTCCCTTTGTTTTTCGCCCTCCTTATCCTCCTTCTCTTTTCTATCTGCTTTCCTCTTATTACTTTCTCCCTCTATCCCTGCGGGTACCGATCTGCTAATAAACCCTGGGGAACACTGTGAGTGTTTACTTCTCGAAATAAGCTTGTCCCTTAGCCTTAGTTCTGCATTTTCTATGAATAGTTCCACGGCTTTGGAGAGATATTCCGCTGCTTCCAGGGTCCTATTCATTTGCGTGGCCCTCGCTTTGACCTGTGCAAAGCTTTCCTGCTGCTCTCCTCTTTTAATAGCCCCTAATATTCCGTTTACATCTCTCCTGGCGTTAGTAAAAGCCCCCGCGAGGAGTCTCACGTAATCTATAATTTCCCTATCCTCTTTGAATTGGTTTATCTCTTCTAAAACAACGATATCGTCCGATCCCTCTGAGTCCCTATCATTCCGCCTAAAAAAACTCTTATTCAGACCTTCGCCGATATCAATATCATCGTCCCTATTCTTTTCCCTATTGTTATTCCTTTTCCTCTGTCTTCCTTCCTCAGAATTTCCCCCATCTCTAATTTCCCCTTGATCCTCGTACTTTTCCGGAGTGCCGTCCTCGTTCATTTTCCTTTTGGGCCTGAACGGAGGAATTTCTAAATCCGCTACGGTAAAACGGTTCTCTTTGATCGGAGTAAAGAACTCCGGTGAGCGGAAGCCCTCGGGATTCATCTCAGGAACTCTTGGGATCGCTGGGTCTCATTTAGGTCTTCAAATTAACTAGTACTCACTATATTCGTTCCTTTCGGAGAGTTTATCCGCTTTATTAAATACTCTAATCTCGCTTATAATTATATTTACACTTTTTGCTCTCTCTCTAGCTTCTAATTTTCTTATCTATATGTATAACCTATTATTTTTTTTTCAGGAATGGGTTCCCCTCTCGGAGCGGTCTCGAAAGAGACCCCACTCGGTAGGTCTAACTCCACTCAAAAAAATTTTCTATAATTAATCCTATTTTTTCAGATTCCGGATCCCCTGGAGGTCCCCTCTCGAACGAGTACCCACTCGGGGTACTTTCCAGCCGAAATAAACTTTTCTCGATTTTTTACTCTAGGTCGATTCTACTCAACTTCCTCTTTCCTATGAGTACCCACAAGGTGGGGTTCTGATGAAAAATAAGAAAACCGAGCACGCTATCCCTCTTGGAAACTTTTTTTGGGAATAAAAAAAAAAAATTTATTTTTTTTTTTTCTTGCCAGAAAAAGTGAAGAACTCGACAGTTTTACTGCCCACTTATCGCGGGGGCTCTCTGCGATTTACACAAAAAATTTGAATTTACCCGATGATGGGTCAGACTTTGGTCTTACTCGCTGTCTCTCTCAAATCTAGGCAGAGGCCGTTAGGTCTGTCTCTGTTTCTCTAACTGTTTTCGGAAATTGCTCGAAAATCTCGATTCTTCCTATCCCTAACCCTTCTATTATGGCCTTAGAATGTGTCCGATTTTCTCAAAAACCGGTGGAATCGATTACTTAGGGCCTTTCCTCTTTATCTACGTGTCTAATTTTTTAATTTCTACTGAATTTTGTTTCTTGACACGTGCCTTGGTTGACCGAGGTCGACCACCAAATGGCGGCCCTCCGTGCACGTGTTCACGAACTTATTTATTCTAAATCCCTTAATATTTATTCTAAATCTATCACAATCACTAGCACATTAACCAAACACCACTGAGAACTAATTAATCAATTCGAAATTGTTATTAACTATCTATTTACACTCTACACTGTAAGTCAGCTTTATTTAACTCCTTCTCTAATTCGACAAGATGGCCGAAACTTCGAGAAACACGTTAAAGAAAACAGGACTCTATCAGAGAAGATCTCCTAACCGACTCTAACCTTTTTTTTTTTTTTTTTTTTTTTTATAGTGTGGAAATGCGTTACGCATACCCCGACCCCCCTGGGGGGGAGCCGGGGTTATGTGGGGCTCCCTCGAGGAGGGGGTCGCCGAGCCAACAAGGCTCGCCGATCCCCTCCCCCAGAGTACCCACTAAAACCACACGCCCGCCCTAAGCAACATGGGAAGTGCCTGGATCACGCGAGTATTCAACAGGACACTTCCCAGCTCACATGCATCCCGAGGGGAGGGGTTAGCTCCCCCCATGCCTGCTCTAACCGGACCCCGGGCGGAGGGACCCGCCCGGTGTCCCCATCCCTGGAGCCTTCGGATTGGGCTTCCCAAGCCCCAGCTCGGTCCACCCACAGCTCCCGGAGCCTTTCTGCCCTACTCGAGCGGTGGACCCGAGGGTCCTCGCCCGGCCAAGGCAGGAAGGCGCCGACACCGGCAAGAGAGGGTCGTCGGAGGCGCATCCGGACGCCCCGACCCTCCCCACCCCACCCCCCACGCGCCCTCCCCCGGAACTAACGTCCGGGGGGTGGCCGGCACCCCTCCACTATCGTCTCGGGGTGCCGGGCCAACTCGGGGGAGATTAACTCCCCCTCGGGGACCGGGGTCAGCTCACGCCCCCGGCCCCTCCATCCACCGCCCCCCTACGCGGGGGCACACGACGGCGCGGGGCGCGAACACCCCGCACCGCTAACGGAACCCCAGCCCCCCCAGGAGGGGGAGGCATAAGTTGACGCGGGGAGGGGAACACTCCCCGCGCCCTCCCCCCAGTCCCCGTCCCCCCACTCGGGGGACCCGCTGCGTCGCGGGGAGACGTCCCCCGCGCCGCTACAACTGACCCCGACGCCCTCCCACCTCTCCCTGAGGGGGCGGACGTCGCACGACGGCGCGGGGGACGTCCCCGCGCCATCCTCCTCCTCGCGGAGCCCGGGTCTCTTTCCCGGGCCCGCTCGGCCTCCTCCTTCTGGGACATTACTGTCTCGCAGAAGGAGGCGACCCCTTTCCACGACCTCTGGCTCCCGGTCAAGTGGTCGAACAAGACCGGGAGCGAGAGGTCCCACCTTTCCACCGCGGCTCTGAGGACACGGCGCGGTCCGGCCCAAGCCGGGCACTCCTCGAGTGTATGTTGCGCCGTGTCCACCTCCTCGCCGCAGTGGTGGCACTGCGCCGCTGGCTCCCGCCCCATCCTTACCAGATACTCACCGAAACAGCCGTGTCCGGTGAGCACCTGCGTGAGGCGGAAGGTCAAACCCACTCGCCTCCCGCACCATGTATCGAACATGGGCAGGAGGGCCCGAATTGTCGGACGCGTCGAGGACGCAAGCATGCGTCTCCATCGCTCGAACACGTCCGCACGGGCCTGGCGTCTCCGCACTTCGAACTGCTCCTCCTCCGCGGCCGTCAGCTCCTCCCCAGGGGGGCGGCGGGATTCGCAGGCGATCCGGTATACGATCGCCCGCTCCGCCGCCACCAGATGGAAGGGAGGAACCACGGCCAGGAGGCCCGCCACCTCTGTCGAGACGGTGCGGTATCCCCGTATGGCCCGTAGGGACAGCCGACGCCGCACTCTCTCCAAGTGCGCGACGCTGCGTCGGCTGGCCTCAAGCGAGCGGTGCCACACGGGTGCCCCATACAGGGCAATGCTCCGCACCACTCCTATGTAGAGGCGGCGTACACTCAACTGCGGCCCCCCGATATTGGGCAGCAACCGCGAAAGCGCGGTCGCTGTCTTTTCGAGTCGGGGGGCCAGGAGTTCGAAATGCTCTTCGAAACGCCAGCGACCGTCGATGGTCAGGCCCAGATACTTCATGGTGGGCCCGACCTCGACGAGGGTATCCACGACCCGGATCCGGAAGCCTTGGGGCGGCCGCCGCGTCCGAGATGGTTGGTACAACCATATGGCCTCGGTCTTTGCGGCGGCCACGACAAGCCCCATCCCCCGGATCCGTCCAACCACGCAGTCCAGGGCGGACTCGATGAGGCGTCCCGCCTCCTCCCAGCTCCTCCCCTCGGCGTAGGGCAGGGTGTCGTCCGCATAGCATATGACACCCGTGCCGGGGGGGAGGGAGACCCGCAGAACCGCGTCGAATGCTAGGATCCACAGGAGCGGTCCGAGGATCGACCCCTGTGGAACCCCGCGGCATATCTCCCTCAGGTACGCCCCATACCGGCCGGCAATATACACCTCCCTCTCGCGGAGGTAGTCCCGGAGCACTTCCCGGAGATAGAGGGGAACCCGGAAATACTCTAGGGCGTCCTCTATCTCCTTCCAGGGCAGGGCGTTGAACGCATTGGAGATGTCCAATGACACGGCGATCAACACCCTGTCCCGAGCGACGGCACTTTCCCGGAGGAGACGCAGATGCTCCAACGCATCTATCGTTGAGCGTCCCCTCCGGAACCCAAACTGTCCGTCGCTCAACCCGGGATCACTCCGCGAAAGGTGCTCTCGGAGGCGGGCGGCAATTATTCTTTCGAACAGCTTTCCCGCCTCGTCGAGTAAACATATCGGCCGGTAAGCAGAGGGAGACTCTGCGGGCTTACCATCCTTGTGGAGGAGGACGAGGATCGCCTCCTTCCAACACTTGGGGAAGACTCCCCGACTCAGGCACGCATCCAAGATGCTCCTGTAAGCCAGGGCGAGGGCCTTTAGCGCCGAGGCCATTATACCGCCAGGAACGCCATCGGGGCCGGGGGCTTTCTTGCCCCTAGCCCGGCGCTCCTGGATGGCCTGGTCGAGCTCCCAATCGGAGACCCGGAGTTCGTCCGACCAATCATTGGCCGGCACCGGGGCGCGCTCACCACTCCCCTCACCACCATTATTATTGGGAGGGAAGAGGGTGTCAACGACGCGCCCCAGGAACTCCGGTTCCATCGTCTCCGCGACAGGGGGCGCCCTGGGACGGAGCTTCCCAAGCACCATTCTATATGGGCGCCCCCACGGATCGTCGCGGAGCGTAAGCAAGAGCTCGCTCCAGGCCTTGGACTTGGCCGCGGTAATCGCGTGCTTGAGGGCCTCGGCGTACGATCTGTACTCCCTGTACAGCCCGTCCACCGTCGACTCCGAGTCGCCGCCGAGGAAATGGCGGCGCCGAGCACGGACGTACCGGCGGCGGGCTTGACCGGCTAAGCTGCGAAGCTCGGCCAACTCGCCCGACCACCAGTACACGGACTTTCGCGGGGGGCAGGCTCTAACCCGGGGCATCGCTGCGTCGCAGATCATCTGCAACGCGCCCCGGAACCATGCCGCCCCCTCTTCTGGTCCGCGCTCCCTGGCCGGAGGCCAGGCGGAGCCGATAATCACGGCCCTCAGCAGGTCCCCGTCTAGCCGCTTCGTCGCCCATCTGGGCGCCGAAAGGGCGCTACTTCGCCGGAGGAGGGGCGTGTCCGCCGGCGGGTCCGAATCCACAGCCACGTCCATCATGACGTAGCTGTGGTCCGAGAGGGTTTCCCCCTCCCAGACCCGCCAATTTGACACTCGGCGCGAGGCGGAAGCGGTCGCGAGTGAAACGTCCACTACCGACCAACCATTCCACCTCACGCACGTCGGCACGGAGCCCCGGTTTAGCAGCCGGAGCTCCAGCCCCTCCATCCAGTCCTCTAGGATTCCGCCTCGAGGCTCCGTCCTGGGGTTGCCCCAACTGGTAGAACGCGCGTTGAGGTCCCCCAGGACCAACACCGGACCGGTTAAATGAGGGGTCACCATGTCCCTCAACCGGTCCAAATACGCCTCGAATTCGGCGGAGCCACAATTCGGCGAACAGTAGCACCCGGCGACTAGCAGTCTTCCCCACTTAACCAACACCGCCCCCCGACTCCGTTCGACCCCGGAGAAAGGGGGCAACCTCGCCGACTGGCGAACCCAAATCGCCACGGAAGCCTCCAGATCCCCGAACCATTGTGGATGGTCGGGGACTTCGTAGGGCTCCGCGGCAACTGCCAGGCCAACCTCGAGCTCCGCCAGGCGTTGGACCATCAGGTCCTGTGCCCGGCGGCAATAACCGACTCTAACCTAACCTAACCTAACCTAACCTAACCTAACCTAACCTAACCTTTCGGAGCTTTTATCCACTTTATTATATGTCCTCTTAATTAACCATTAACTATTTACACAGGATTTTCTCTCTCTAGCTTTACAAATTCTAGTAACCCTAACACTATATACGACCTATATTTTTGGTTTGAGGAATGAACTCTCCTCGGGGAGCGCTCTCGAAAGAGACCCCACTCTGTGGGTCTAATTCCTCAAATAAGAATTTTGGTAACTAACCCTACTTTTTTATTTGTTATCGGATTCCCCCGGGGATCTCCTATTGTTTGAGTACCCACTCGGGGTACTTCCTACGCCAAATTATTTTTTCCTATTTTCTTCGCTATATGTATTCTACTCGTCCTCCTCTATCGTTTGAGTACCCACATGATAGGGTTCAGACGTAAAATAGTGAATCCGAGCACGCTATTAGATTTCGAAACTTTTTTCCAGAAAATAAAAAAAAAATTTTTTTTTTTTTTTCTCTTTACCCTTCGTAAAAAATTTCATAAAAAATTTCCGACGGTTTTATTGCCCGCGTATCGCGGGGGCTCTCTGCTAAGTTTATAAAAAATTTGAGTTTACCCGATGATGGGTCAGACTTTCTCTCTACTGTCTGTCTCCCTCAGATAAGTACAGAGACTGATGACTCTGTCTCTTTCTATCTTACGGGTTTCAGAAAATGATCGAAAAATTGGAAATTTTCCTATCTTAAACCTTCTGCTGGATCTTTCAATTGGGTCCGATTTGAGCAAATCCGGAAAAATCGGCTTCTCAAACCCTTCCCTACCTATCTATCTGTCTACTTTTGCTATTATCACTAGTTTATTCTTTTCTTTTCTTTTCAGGGTCCGAGCAACTAATTACCACGTGCCCCGGCCGACCGAAGAAGACGGCGATCACGTAATGGCGGCCCTCCGAGCACGTGTTGAACCGATAAATCTAATTCCTATTTTAACCTACATTATATACAAAATGTCACAAACACTTATGCACAGAACTGATCACAAGAATTAATAAAACTAACTAACTATCTACACCTCACTCTTGTCAGCTTATTTAACTCTTCTTTTCACTTCGACAAGATGGCCGAAACAGCAAAGAATCTCGTTAAAATAAACCGGACTTCTATCAGAAGAACTCCTAACCGACTAAATTCGAAATCAGGTGGATCGTTGAACCGGCCCTCTATTTCCCCTTCTCGTTGGGGAACGATTTCCCCCCTTGATCTTTCAGCGCCTTAATGTTATTAGTGAACTTTTATTTTGCTCCATTGGTACGCGTGTGCTTCGTTTATATTGGTCGAAGGACCCGGTTGATACTTGTCGAGCTTGTATATGAGTCTATTATCTACATACTTTATGTATTCCTTGTTTGAATCGAACTCGTGTCAGTTACTCTGCTATCTATGTACATTAAATTCTATGATCGCGGTCAGATTTATATTTCAGTCGTCTCAATCTTGTCCTCCGATCAATACTCCGCACCGCGTTTACATTTACAATGGAACACTATTATTATTTAGTCAAACAGTTATTTCTACGTACGCTTTCTAATCGATTACCACTGTCGGTATAGAAGATCTCTATCTTCCGAATGTGGGACTTCTTGATCTTATTTGGTTCTAGGAAAATCTACACTTTTCTATTCTATTTTATTTTAGTCTACCTATAGCTTAGTCCAATTATAGTCTATTGTCGTTATCTTAAATATTACTATTTTATCCTACTAGCTAGAGAGAGAGATTTTGGATTCCGTATGGAATGCTCTATTTCCGTTATACTTCTTATTAACAATTTCTGACTTTTACGTAATTTTTCTATTCCTTACTGTTTACTAAATTTTCTTTTTCATCTCGTTCTTCGATGTTACTGCTGCCGCCGCTGCTGCTGTTAAGGTGTCCCCTCGGATGGTGGATTCAGCTGTTCCAGGTGACGTATGATTTTTCCTTTCAGGTTGCTAACCTCCAGGACCGGGTCCGCTCGTGGAGCCTGTCGCAGTCCTTTTGGCGGCGCCCATCAGTTTTTCTCCGTGTCACTCCTTTGCAGCTTCTCCACCCTCTCCTTGGTAGACCAGCTCAGCCACTTGGCCCTTTGCTCAGTTGCTTTCAGGTGTCCTTGAATCTATTTTAGGCAGAAAGAAAAGACAAATCTACAATATCTGTGTTTCCCTCTCCCTCTTTCTCTCTATTTCTTCTTCTTTCTTCTTCTTCCTTTGCTCTAATAACCTTGGAGCAGAATTTTGAGAAACTGTTCCAATACTTAGCCTCCTGCAAGATTTTCTGCATTAGTTCCTGCGGTGAGACCGTTCCCGTCTTGATGTTTAGCTCCTCCCTCAGGATAGTCCTCTCCTCCTCCCACTGCTGACACTGGAATAGGGTGTGTTCTGGCGAATCTTCTATGTCCTGATGATACCAGCAGCCGCTGTTTTCAGCTTTTCGGATCTTGAATCTGAATTTATTAAATACACCATGTCCCGTAATTGCCTGCGTTAGATAAAAATTCAGACTGCCGTGTTTCCTGTTTATCCATTTCTCGATGTTCGGGATCAAGGTATGCGTCCATCTTCCAACTGTAGCATTTGTCCAGTCTTTCTGCCACTGCTCCATTGATCGTTCCGCTGCCACTTTTTTTAACCATTTTCTGATTGCTCTCTTCCTAACATCGGCGGGTTCTTCTGCCTCTCTAGTTCTTAGGAATTCCCCTAGATCAGGGATTCTTGCATTCTCGTGCGAGAACGAAAAGTTTTGTAGCTCTCTCAGTTCCAGGACTTCCGGCGAAACGTCTCTATAAAACCCCTCTGGATGCCTTCTGACTGTGCTCCTTCTTGTTCTGGAATATTCCTCTGTTATCGGTGCCGTTCCAAGGGCAACTTCCCATTGAAGTAGGTTCTCTCTTTCTTTTATTTTCAAGTTCCAGGGCACGATTCCGGTGAGAACGGCGAGAGTTTCCATTGGAACCGTCCTGTAAGCGGATGCTACTCTCGCCAAGCCTAACCTTTGTGTAGCTCTTAAAATCTTCCAGTTCGCGTCTATTCTGGCCGCTTCAGCCCATATTGGTGCCCCGTATAGTACAATAGCTTCCAGAACCCGGAAGTATAAACGTCTGGCGTGGTGCCTTAGGCCTCCCTGGTTAGCCATGAGCCTGGATAGGGCCGCCATCACCTTCACTCCTTTATCGGTTGTTTTCTGGATATGCTGTCTGAACTGTCTTCTACTATCAAACTCTACCCCGAGGTACCTCAGCGACTTAGTAGGCTGAATCGTCTCCTCATCTAGCCTGAAAACAAAGTTACTTGGTATTCGTTTTCCATTGGTGAACATCACTTCCGTTTTTTGAAGTGCGAGCTCCAGTCCCGCCTTCTTCAGCCATTCGCTAATTTCCTTTATCGCCGTTTCAGCTCTTGTCCTTAGGTTCAAGATCCTGCTACTTTCAACCAGGATCAGGATGTCGTCTGCGAAGGCTATAACCGTGCATCCCTTTGGCCAGGTGGTCCTCAGTAGGCCGTCGTACACAATATTCCAGAAAAATGGCCCGAGCACCGAGCCCTGAGGAACCCCCATCTCCGCTTCCATGACCGTCTCCTGCCCGATGGTGCTGCAATAAATTCTCCTATTTTTAAAGTAATTAGTTGTTATTCTCTGCAAGTACTCTGGTACATTCCTTCTTTTAAGTTCATTCAATATCTGGCTCCACCTGAGGGTATTGAATGCGTTTTTTACATCTAGTGCTATCATGACAGAGAACCTCTGTCTGTCTACACAGCTTTTGATCTTCTTATTTACCTCGTTCATGGCGTGAATGGTGGATTTGCCTTTAGAGAAGCCAAATTGTTCGATTTCGAAGAGGTTTTCTCCCAAAGCCTCTTCGAACCTTTCCTTTATTACGTACTCTAAGAGTTTGGAGATCGCATCTATAATGCAGATCGGCCTGTACGCGGAGACGAGGGTTGGGTCCTTCCCCGGCTTACGTAAGAGGACCGTTCTTCCCATTTTCCATTTATCTGGTATTATCCCTCTTCGGAAAATTCCAGTGAACAACGCCGCAAAGGCGTCCGGTCTGTGAAGGGCAAACTCCTTAATGATATTGGGAGATATTCCGTCCAGTCCCGCAGCCTTTTTCGGGGCAATCTTAGATGCCGCTTGTCTGATTTCGTTCTCGTTAACTACCTGCACCTCCATATCGAAATCATCTAGATTTTCCTCAGCTTGTTGTGATTTCCTTCCCATAGACTCCTCCTCGGTAGCGTCGTCTGGTAGCCTCGGAAATAGGCCGTTCAGAACTTTGTTCATGAAATCGCCCGATAGGGTAGCTGGCGGTGTTGTTGCCTTAACCTTATTCATAACGTTTTTGTAGGGCTTCCCCCAAACGTCTTTGTTGATTTCTTCGCAAAATTCCAGCCATTTTTCTTCTTTCGCTTTGGCGATCTTATTTCTTAGGTCCTTTATTGTGTTCTTATACATGATTTCTTGTATCTCCAGGTCTTCCTTTCCCTTGCCTCTGTTCTTTATCTTAGTTCTTTCTCTTTGTATTCTTCTTTTGATCTTCCTGGCCTTGGTTCTAAGGATGGTTAGATCTTCGTGCCACCAAGTATTGATTCTGCGGTCTTTTCCCTCGTCATTATTGCTCGTTCTTTCAAGGTTAGAATCTAAAACAGAAGTGATTAGTGAGAGGAAATTTTCTTCTTCTTCTTTATTAAAGAATTCCCTATGACCTAAGCTTTGCTCATCTATCCTCCTGGAGAGTTCACTTTTGGCTCCTTCCATTGATTCGGCGTTCGCTTTCCATTTTGGCTTAAAGACCACTCGCTTTGGAATGCTGGTCTCCATCTTGATACTCGTAAGAATGTACCTGTGGTCTGAGTCCGTTTCTACATCCAGAACCTGTGAATTCGCTTGTGTATTATTACCTACAGACATTGCGAGGAAATCAACGTTGGAAGTTCTAGCCCCGTGGACGAAGGTAGGTCCTCCGCTGGGCCTTATCGGGTGGATTCCAATTTTCCAAAGCTCCTCAAGCACTATTCTTCCTCTTTCGTTTGTAGTTTTGGAACCCCAAGGCGTAGCGTGGGCATTGAAGTCCCCTCCAATCAGGATTTTTTTCCCTTCTTTTTTCCTTTCTTTAGCGTATAGTGTCACTCGTTCCAATCTGTTGGAGTATTCCTCGTTAGATAACCTGGGTGAGAGGTAGATACTTACAATGACGCAGTCCCCCAGCTGGATGGCGGTGAAGTCTTCTTCCTGCTTGTCTGCGTCCTCGAATCTAGATAGACCGTTAAGTCCTGTGACCCAGATTGCTGTTCTGTTGTCTTTTCCATATATCCATTGACCCGGATTTAGCAGGGGATCGGCAATTAAGACAGCATCTGCCATCAGCTCCACCGCCGTCTGAGCCAGGAGATGCTGCGCATTCCTACAGTGGTTGACATTAATCTGCAAAATTTTAAGCTTATTATCCATATCTGTTTTCGTTCATACTATTCGCCTTTTCCATATATCTCTTAAATATGGGGCAGCCTGCGGCTCCCGCCACGTGTTCCGCCCTGGCTGCCGGTGTGCCAGCCCTTTTACAGAGTATGCAACTTCTGGTAGCCTTGCATCCATTTATATTATGGCCCTCTGTGCCGCACCTTCTGCATAACTCTTTCCCGCCTATGTTTTCCGTACAGTTAAAGGCAAAGTGTCCGAAAGCATGGCATTTGTAACACCGCACTATGTTTGCCGTTCTCTTCATTCTGCAGATTGTAAAACCTATTTTTATCCTGCCTTCGTCACCCAGTTTATTCTCTAGTTCCGCCGGAACTGCCACTATCGCCGTCTTTGTTCCGCCGAATCCGAATCTTAGAGCCTTTACGTCGATCTCCGATTCCATAAGCTCTCCTACGTTGATATTTTTTGCAATTTCCTTTCTGATTTCCTCTCTTTCTAAGGTGGGGTCTAAATCTCTTATCTCTACAAGGATCTTCGGCGATAACTTCCTCACAGAGATCTCACTACCTAGCGCAGCCCTTACTGTATTTTCCATAGCCATTGAGTTACTATCTTTTCCCAGTTCGATGATGAGATCTCCGCATCGGGACCTTCTCACTGTCTGGATGTTCTTCAACTTATCCGCCGCGTCAGTTTTCAATTTTTTAAAAAGGTCCGCGTACGATATCTCGGTCGTGGCTTTAACTATGATGGCATCTGTTTTAGGGGGAGGGGGAGGTTTCCTACTTCTTTTTTCCCTGTCCTCTTCTCTCTTCCTATTCTTTTCCTCTTCTAACTTCCTATATGCTGTTTCTTTCTCTTTTTTCTTTTCTTCTTCCTTTTGTCTCCTAGAACGTACTTTTTCGAACCCGTCATCCTCGTTTGGAGATTCCGAATCCTCCTCTCTTTCTGTTCTATCTCCTTTACTATTTTTCTTCTTTTTCTTCTTGCCTACCCTTTTTTCGCTTTGCTTTTCGTACCCTTTCTCCCCCTTATTTCCCTCTTCCCTATTTCCTACTGACATTGATCTGCTCAAAAACGCGGGAGAGCACTGTGAGTGTTTACTCCTTGAGTTGAGTTTGTCCTTCAGTCTCAATTCTGCGTTTTCTATAAACAATTCAACGATCTTCGAGAGGTAACCTGCGGCTTCTAGGTTCTTGCTCATCTGCATGGCCCTAGCCCTGACCTGGGCGAAACTTTCTTGCTCCTCTCCTCTTTTTATGGCTAAAAGGATCCCGTTTACCTCCCTCTTAGCACTATGAAATATACCCGAGAGAAGTCTAACGTGCTCTATAAATTCTCTATCCTCCTTGAATTGGTTTACCTCGCCTAGTATTCTAACCTCTTCCTCAGTATCTGTACCATCTCCTCTGTAACCTAACCTAACCTAACCTAACCTAACCTTTTTTTTTTTTTTTTTTAACGAGGAGGGGAAAATACTTTGCGTACGTAGTGAGGGACTCCGATGTTGTGTACCCCCTACAAACCCCTCCTCCTCCGAACCTAACGTTCTAGGAATTACTAGGAAAGAGAGCCCACCCCACGGAAACCGCCGATAAGCATTACTGCGCGTTCTGCCTTTCCTAATCCTAATTACTATTTACAATTCATAATAAATAAATAAATATAAATAAATAAATATACATAAATAAATAAATAAAATATATATAAGGATATAGCTGTCCTTGTCTACGTCTGGTTGTCCGTGTTCATTCGTCTGTGGGCTCGTTCTTCTTGTTGTATTATACGCTCCTTGTTTTCTTTGTCCGTCATAATCTCGTTGATATAATCCTTGATTATTGGCCTCTTCTTCGCGTCCTTTAGAATCGTAATGAGTCCGCTCCAGGTGAGATTACCAATCTTGTTGTGTAATGTTTCCCTTTGAACACTCCACGCCGGGCACTCACATAGTGTGTGCTCAGGACTGTCTATAGTGGCGCTGCATCCCACGCAGATGTTATTGTTGCATTTGCCTATTCGGCAAAGGTAGTCGGCGAAGCAGCCGTGGCCCGTGATTATCTGGGTCAGGTGGAAATCGAGTATTTTAGGTCCCCACCCAATCCAGTCTGCTATAGTTGGTATAAGTGCATAGGTCTTTCGTCCGTGGGTGGCGGTATCCCACCGTGTCTGCCATTGTGTGAGCGTAATGCTTCTCTCTTCGTTTTTAATCTCCTTTGTTTTGATTTTATATAGATCATCCTGTGTATCCAAGTCGACGACTCTTAAGAAGATGCGTCTTCTCTCTTCAGCCAGTAATGTCAGCGGTGGGACACCCGCTAAGACGCATAAGGCTTCCAGTGAGGTAGTCCTGTAGGCCCGGACTACCCTGGCTAGTGACATTTTTTGCAATTTGTTTAGCATCCTTGCTTTTGTTATACGCTTGGCTACTATGGCCCATATCGGTGCAGCATATAGAACCACCGATTCTACCACTCTATAATATAGTATACGCGACAGGTAGGAAGATCCTCCGATGTTCAACATTATTTTGTTGAGGGCTCCGGCTATTTTTGTTGCCCTTGTGGTTACTGCGCCCAGATGACTGTTGAAATATTGGTTTCCTTCCAGAACCAGTCCCAGGTACTTCACTTCCTTTTGGGGAACGAGGGTGACATTGTTCAGTAGTATGTTAATCCCACGGGTAGCCTTCCTTCCTGTCAAAAGTATTAACTCCGTTTTCTCCGGGGCCAGAGTTAGTTGATTAAGCTCAAACCACCGACCTATCTTCGACAGGGCTAGAGTGGTTCTCGTAGATAGGTCAAGCGCTTCAGAGGCACTTACCACTAGTGCCACGTCATCGGCAAAGCTGTACAAATAGGCGCCTCTGGGGAGAACGATTTTCAATAGCGCGTCGTATTGGATGTTCCATAGTAATGGCGCGAGTACCGAGCCCTGGGGTACTCCTGCATATATGTTAACCTCTTGGTATTGTCCATTACTATCGGTGTATACTACTGCTCTATCTTGCAGGTAGTTTTTGAGTATCCCTAATAAGTTGTTTGGCAGTTTCCTATCTTCCAGTGCCTTAACCAGGTTATGCCATTTCACCGTGTTGAAAGCGTTTCGTACATCTAATGCGACCAGTGCGCAGTGGTGGTTTTTCTTTTTTGCTTCGTCCCATCGTTTCATCACCTCGGTGATTGCATGGATCGTGCTCTTCCCCCGGCAGAAGCCGTACTGATTCTTCTCAAACTTGATATATTTCAAGAGGCGTGTTTTCAAGCAGTGTTCTAATATTTTTGCGATGTTGGATAGGATGGTGAGTGGTCTCCATCCTACGCTACCATCAGGCCCAGGTTTCTTTGGTATTAAGACCAATCTCCCTTTTTTCCATGGTCTGGGAAAATATCCCAGCTTATAGCATGTATTGACTATGTGCACTAGGTGCGGTGCTGCTATGTCACCTAGTAGCTTCGCTACCTCAGAGGGTAGTCCATCTAATCCAGGGGCCTTCTTTTTAACCGCCTTGATTGCCTCTAGGATTTCTGTCGTCGTGAATGGGTTGTCGTTACTGTCTGTTGTCGATTCTGTGTCGTAGCTAGTAGTTGTTGTGTTCTCTTCCATATCTCGTTTGGTTTGGAATAGGGTTTCTATTGTTTTCTTCGTATCATCGTCTGAAAGAATAGTGGGTGGGGGCCTGCCTGCCACAGTACCCATAACCCATTTGTAGGGCTTACCCCAGATGTCGGCATCTATGCCCTCTATTAGTTCCAGCCACGATTTTTTCTTTGCATTGTTGATTTTGATCTTAAGTTCTTTTTTCTTTTCTTTGTATTTTTTATTATAGACTTCAATCGTTTCAATTGTTTTGTTTTTGTGTCGTGCTCTCTGGAGGGCACGTCGGGCTGTTATAGTTTCTTTCCTTAATGTGGCTATTTCCGTGTTCCACCACCAAACCTCTTTTCTTTTCGATGTTTGCGGGCGTTGACACGTGGTTTCAAATATATACTCTAGATTTAGTATGTAAGCGTCGATATCTTCTATCGTCGCGATAGTTAGTGGATCGGCTATCTTAGCCATACGTGTATATAGCTCGATGAAGTCTTTCACTTTTAGTTTCTTGTTACTCTTTTGCTGCACTCTTCCAGCTTTTACTTCGTCCAAGGAGAACTCGTGTAATAAGTACCGATGATCGGAGGCAGTGAAGTCATCTAGTATGCGGCTATTTACGACCCCGTCAAACATGTATTTCCCACATAGTAAGATGTCTATTAGCGATCTGTGACCATTTCTCTCAAACGTGTGAGTACCTTGGCTACGTATAGGTATGATACTGTGGTTGTTAATCATCTCCATTACTACTCCTCCGTGATCATCCAGCGTGCTAGACCCCCACAGAGGGGACTTGGCATTTAGATCACCGGCGATAATGTATCGTTCTGAGTCGATCTTTTCCAGTAGATTCTCCAGTTCGGTAATCCTGTCCTTGTAGTGGTCCAATGTTATGTTGGGTGAAAAGTAACAGGAGATCACAGTGTAGTCTCCCAATTGGACGGCAACTATCCCTTTACTTTTGTAGAAATTCTTGATACTATTGAATGCTCCTATCGTGTACATAGGGATCCAGATCGATGCGTCCTTGTGTCCGTCATTATGCCAGTGACTGCATGGGGACCACGGTTCCGATATTATCACCACATCTGCTCCCAGTTGCGCAGCCGTTTGATTCAGGAGATCCTGAGCCATCCTACATCTGTTCAAGTTTATTTGCAGAATTTTGAACTTGTCGGGTAAGTTTGAAGTAGTCATGTTAAATGTAAAATTGTATATAGCGGTATGTATGTATAAATAAATAAATAAATAAATATGCACAAATAAATAAGTATAAATATATAAATAGGTAATGTATAAATAACAGGGAGCACGGTAAGTATATGACAAGATATGTACAATAAATAAATATATATATAAATGTGTATATATAACAGGAGACACTATGAGGTTTGTATAGCAGGTAAGTATATATCAGGTAGGTATAAAACAAGGTAAGTATACACAAGGTGAGTATATGTATGTAAGTGGGTGTATATACGGTGAGGTTTGTATAAAAAGGTAAGTATAAAAGGTATAAAAGGTAAGTATAAAAGTATATGTACAATGAATGTATATATATAGTATGTATATATATAAAATAGATATAAACTATGGACAGTTATGTATTAAGTAATAGGGCGGTTTACTACAGGTGAGTTAATGCCTTCTATCGGTGTCTTCTTTTCAGTTATCAATTTATTTTTTCCTTTTTTAGATCTAGCTGTCTCCAATGCCTTTCGATATATTGGGCATTTCAGACTGCCGTCTCTATGTCCCTCCACCTGGCAGAGAATGCACTTTTCAGCATTGTTACACTGTGGGGTCTGGTGATCATCTCTACCGCATCGGCGGCAGAGCTTTGACCTGTCTTCTCCTTGACATGTCCTGGTGGTATGTCCAAATTCTCTGCATTTGTAGCATTGAACGATGTCTTCACGTTCAATAATTTTGCATTGCCCCCAGCCTATTCGGAGGGAACCACTAGCCAAGAGTTTGTGGGCCACTTCGGTTGGCGCGATGACCGTCGCATTTTGTCTGCCAGCAAAGGCCGGACGGAGTGCCTTTACTAAGATGTTGTCTGTCGATGTCCCAGGTAAGTATTCTGCTATGGCCTTACTGATGTCGTTTTCAGTGGCGTCGCCGTCCAATTGTTTTAAATGTAACACCTTTTTTGATGAACCGAAGACCGTTGATTTAGCTCCTGTAATCCTAGCGTTTATTAGGGTACTGAAGCTAGAGGCTTTCGTGGAGCCTCCCTTTATCGAGACCATTACTTCTCCCTTTTTGCTGGATTTTACTCCAGCAATGGTAAAGCCCTCCTTATCAATGTCAATGTTTCTCTTCAGTTCTCTGAGCGTCTCGGCATACGATTTCGTTCCGTTGTTGATAAGAATCGTCTCCGTGCCGTTTTGGGTCCTTTTAATCAGATTTGGAATCTCGCCTTTACAATGAATGTTTATTTTGATATCAGTGTTGAAGAAAATGGCCTCGACCATTTTCCTCAGAATGACTGTGTCCATTTGTTCATAACATATCGCAATGTTCTGTCTATTGTTTTGTAGTGCAATGTCTCTTAGTTCCTTGATGGATTTATAAACATTTTCTAAGTTAATGGGATTCTCCTCATGTTCCCTGTCGATTAGATGATAAATGTATTTCTCATCCAAAATTTTGGACGTTGGTCTGCCTTTTCTACCTGGTAGGCGTGTGGCCACAACCAGATACAGGACCGAGCCAAGAGCAGGGTCTTGTTCCAACATCTCTTCCTGTCCTTGGTACTTCTCTAAAATAACTTTACTAATGCCTTTGTCAGCTTTTAAGTCGGCAGGAACAAAGCATGCCAAGTCCGTCTCTCTAGCGTTAAGTATGTTGGTATTACAAATCTTAGTTGTTTGGTAGGTCATGGTATTCCATTTTCTGTCTTGTATTGTGCAGAAGTCTTCGTAAGAGATTTCTTTGTCTTTCCAGATTTCCATCTCTTCTAGGTCTAGCTCATCTGGGTTACCAGTTTGTGTGCCCATGGAGCGAGTCTCAGGAGTCTTTTTACTTCGTTCCGCTTGGATCGACTGAGTTTTTGTAAGTGTATCCTCTGATTTATTCTTCCTACCGCTTGTTTCTTCCTGGTGTTTAACCGGGAGGTCTCTGTCTTGCGAGTTTTTATATGCTCGTTGGAAGCCGTTAAAAATCTTTATCGTCCTGGTAATGGCCGATTTTATGTCCAGTCGAATACCCTCACGGCCCTTGACCAATCCAGAGAGATCCTTCAGTGCATCTGCCAGAGTCTTGATGTTAGTATTTATACTGCCATCAACCAGGGTCTCGGTCCTGTTGGTGGTCCTTTTTCGTTTTCTCATCTGTTCCGGCGATTCCTGTTCGAACTCGAAGTCGAGGGTCTCCATGTCCTCAACCACCTCTAACATGTCCGAGTCGGACCGTGATCTTGGTCTAGTTGTCGGTTGAGAGGGTCCTGCTTCTTTAGAGGTTCTAGTAGGGCTCCTCATGAGTGCCTTGGAGGGGGTAAATACATTAGCCTCGGTCTGTATTTTGAAGGGAGTAGACGTATATGTTGGTATGTCTCTCTCCGCGTCCGCCGTATTACCAATCTGCATGCTGGTGTCGGAGATCTCGTATATGCTAACCTCCACTTGGTCCGGTGTTTCGCCTTTCTCCTTCTCACTTTTTTTTTTTTGGTTTTTTGGGTTTTTTTGGTTTTTTAATGATTCAATTTTCTCCATATGAATCCCACGAGTAGGTCGGAACTAAACGTCGCCTTAGCCAGAGCCGCCTTGCCTAAGGAAGCCCACAATACTCCGGGGGGCGGGCTGTTACCCCGGAGGTGGCATGCTAATGGTCCGGTGCACCCACCGGACCCACTCCCGGCGCTCCGCGTTCCCGAGAGTGCTCCTTCGCCGCATGCCGAAAGCTTGGAGTTAAGGACTTTTTATAGAGGTTTATCCTCCTCGCAGGGCCGGCCGGTAAAGGCAAGCCCCCCCGCTCCGGAACCTTCCGGTTTGCGGTCTACGGACCTGAGCCGACATCTTGCGACCCAGTTCCGACCACTCGCTCCGTTAGCACACACCGCAGTGTGCCCCAGGGTCCACCACGAGGAGGTGGAGCGAGAGGGTTTTAGGATACGGACCACCGCCACTGCAGTCATATCCTCCAATGGTTTCGAGTCATCATTGGAGAACCCCGTATCCCTCAGACCCCAACCTAACCTAACCTTTTTTTTTTTTTTTTTTTTTTTGACGTCGGGGAAATCCCTTATGGATAACCCCCCCCATTTCTGGAAAATGAGAGAGGCCAATGTCGGACTCGCACCGACTAAAACCCCGCGGCCGTCCCCGGATTTAGCGTGGTGCACGGGAACCCGAATCGTATACAACCGCGCACCCGCTGTCCTTACATGGACTTCCCGAAGGGGGAGTGAAGCTCCCCCTACGATTTACTCGAAACAAGGAACCGCAGCGACGGCAGCTGCGCTTCCCCCCTCCCGGGGTCACCCGATGGGACGTCGAGTTCCAGCTCGACGCCCCGATGACCCAGGAGATCCCGTCGTCCGTCCGTGCCGGAGTGCGATAAAGCACGTGGCGCATCAAGGAGGTTTTAACTCCCTCCGGTGGTGCGGACGAGGGGATCTCTCTCGCGATAAGGCCCGTTCCTCGAAAGGGTGCATTTCGCACACCCCCGTAACAGGCCCCCTTCCCGTGAGTCCAGGAGGTACCGGTACCTCCTCCCTCACGACCCCCTCCGGCTATTCGGGCGTCCCCGAGTAGTGGGAGGAGGTCATTCCCCATGTGGACCCTGCCTGAAGGGCGGGGCCTCTTAACCCGACGCGCCCGTCCCCCCGGGGGGGACGAGCCGGCAGAGCCGGTGCAGGCGCGACCTGAGGGGTCGCTTCCTTTTGGGCCTCCTTCCCGCTTTCTCCACCTCGTTTCGCCCCGGATTGGCCGGTGCGGAACGAGGGGCACGCCTTTGTGCCGGACCGGTGATTGGCCGGCTGCCCCAAGTCTACGCATAGGGGGCACTTGGGCGGCGACGTGCACGTCGCCGCCCGGTGTCCCTCTTCCCCACATCTATAACACCGGCCCTGCCGGCTCGCCTCATCCTTGTGGACACATCGTGCCCACGTGTGGCCTCGGCGCAGACAGCGGAAACACTGGAGCGGACGTTGTTCCAGTATTTCCACCCGCGCCGAGGCCCACCCAACCCGGATTCTGCCGGCCCCGGCGATCTTCCTTGCTGCCGTCAGCGGCAGTCGGGCCCAGCACGTGCCGGGCCCGTTGTTCCCCCCGTTGGGTGGCCTGTTGACCACCCCCACGCGAACCTCCTCGGGAGCACACCCCGATGCGCCCACGAGGGCCTCGCGGACCGACTCCGGAGTTGCGCCTAGGCCCAACCCCCGGAGCCGGATCTCCGCGTTCCGCGTGGGGGTGCTCACGACCACCCCCGTGCCCTTAAGGGCATCCCTCATCCGCGCGGCGAGCGCGGTAGCCTTATCCCGGCTACCCGCACCGCGGACCCTCAACATGAGGGCCCCGGTTTGGGCCCGGGCCACGGCTAGTCCCTCGGTGATGCCGACGTCCTCCAAACGGACGTCCGACTCCACCTTACCCATGGCCTCCTCATAGGAGGCCTCAACTCCCACGGGGACGGTCATGACCACGGCCGCCGTCTTCGGCTGCCGCGGTAATCGCGGCGCCGTGGTCTCCTTCTTCTTGGGAGGGGGATCTCCCTTCCCCTTTTTTTTGGGGACCTCTCCCTTAGAAAGGTCTCCACCGGAGGGTACGCCATCGGTGGGCTGCGCTGGGGCCGCTTTGGCCGCCCGCTTGCCCTCCGTGGCCGCCACCTCCGCGTACGAGGCCTCCTTCTTCTTCTTTTGGGCCGCTTTCGGCCCCGCCCTCGACGCTGTCGAGCTGGCGGAAGGGGTCCTAGAACCCTTATCCTCCTTCCCCTTCTCCCTTGTCTTCTGTCGGGGGGCCCTGGTGTCGGCAGGCGGGGGGCCCATGCTGGTCCCCGCCGTGTCGGCCCTGCTCCCCCTCTCCCCGTGGGCCTTGAGGGCCTCCAAGAGACGACCCTCTAGGGCGCTTATCCTTCCCTCGACGATGCGCGCTACCCTTTCCTCAACAATCCGCTCTACATCGCCGAGGGAAAGCGTCGCCTCACCCCCCTCGCGGCTTTGTGCCGTCGCAGCCGCGCTCGCCCGCGTTACAGGGCGCGTCGATTCCCCTGTGGGTGGGGTCCCTGGCAAGGACGGTACCGGGGACCTTTCCAACATTTGTGCCACCCTATCGACCGGTGACCCCTCGTGTTTATCGAGGAGGTTATCCCGCTCCTCAGTCACGCGACGGAGGCGTCCCTCCATCTCGCGCAGCATTTCGCGGACCTCCTCGACCTCCTTCTCGTCGCTCCCGGCATATCTCGCGCGCGAGGCCAGCTCATAGCTGGCCGCCCGGATTTGCTGGCTCGCGACGCGCAGCTCCTTAACGAAAGTGCCCTTAAGTCCTTTCGACACGGAGGACACCTTGTCCACCATGGACGCCCCGTCCTTCACCAACGCGAGGAGCTCCGGGACGGGGTAAGTGCGGCATTCCGCCACCAACTCCGCCGCCGGCTGCAACCGTCCCCTCGACGCGCGGCCAAACTCCGACCCATAGTCGGCCAGGTCGTTTGGCCCCAGAGGATCAGGGGGCTTATTCGGCCCCCTCTTCCTCCTGACCTTCCCCGGCTCGAGGGGCTCCCCCGCTCTCTTCCTTCCCGCGCCCGTGGAATCGACGGAGGAGACGGAGAAGTTATCCTCCTCCGTGTCGTCCGTCAGATCCACCATCCCCACGTTCCCCCTCCCCGGAGGGGGGTTCCATACGGGCGCCGGACCCGGGACCTGCGGCATCAGGAACTGAAATGAATCAGTCCCAAATGCCGAGGTCCCGGCTCCCGCCCCCGTACCCTTTTCACGGCCAACGCCGCCCGCAGGGAGAGCACCTCTCGTGGGAGAGGAGGTGCCCTCACCCGCCGCATCGTTGCCCCCCTTCCCGCTCTCCTTAGGAGGAGACGCCCCCGCCTTCCCCTTTCCGCCGCGGCCCGCTGCCGCCTTCAACTTACCCCCCCGTTCCCCAAAAATTTTCGAAAGATCCATAAAACATCCCACGAGTGTGGTCGGAACACTCGGTCACCCCGCGTAGAGCCGCCTTACGCGGGGAAGCCCAAAATACTCCGGGGGGCGGGCAGGTACCCCGGAGGTGGCATGCTAATGATCCGGTGCACCCACCGGACCCACTCCCGGCGCTCCGCGTTCCCGAGAGTGCTCCTTCGCCGCATGCCGAAACTTGGAGTTAAGGACTTTGTATAGAGGTTTATCCTCCTCGCAGGGCCGGCCGGTAAAGGCAAGCCCCCCCGCTCCGGAACCTTCCGGTTTGCGGTCTACGGACCTGAGCCGACATCTTGCGACCCAGTTCCGACCACTCGCTCCGTTAGCACACACCGCAGTGTGCCCCAGGGTCCACCACGAGGAGGTGGAGCGAGAGGGTTTTAGGATACGGACCACCGCCACTGCAGTAATATCCTTCAATGATTCCGAGTCATCATTGAAGAACCCCGTATCCCTCAGACCCCAACCTAACCTTTTTTTTTTTTTTTTTTTAAGTGAATTTCCTCCTTTAATTTTAAAACCAAACACTTCGAAGAACCAACAGATTTTTCCAAATTCTTCTACAAGCTTCTAACGTCGTTGCTTAAGACTACCCTTATTACTATATTTGCGCAACGTAACTACTTATCTACATTCTTAAATATTATCGCTAAATTACATCTCATGTACCTCTGCACTCTCTCTCTCACTTATACTTAGATTCTACGCTCGCTTTTATTAACGCAATAACTAAACCTATATTCTATCAGTAAACCTATATTCTTTTAGTATTCTATTTCCGCCTAGTCCGGAAATTATTCGCGCGAGATTGATTTTTCCCGTCGGTCCGAAAACTATCCGCGCGAGATTGGATTTTCCCGTCGGTCCGAAAACTATCCGCACGAAATTGAAATTTGCCGTCGGCTGCAAACTGAACTTAACCTAAAACCTAAAATTTCAACTAAATTAAGAAAATTTCGCTATACTCACATAGCCCAAGGCAAAGTAAGCTATATGAGCGTTAGCGAAATTTTAATTACTTTCTGTCGGGTCACTGTGCCCTCCACCGAAATTCAGGCTCTGTAGGGCCCTCGAGGGGGAACTCCTACAGTGCGCTTACTCTTTATTTTTCCGAAAAACCCCCGTTTTCAACGTTAATTTAACGAAAATCCAGGATTTCCCACTAGAGCGACAAAGACAGCTCAATGGTATGAGCCTTCTCACTCTGGCTAGTTATTGATGTGCAGCCTTAAAGGGTGCCCATCATGACTGTCTTTTTCTAAAATCGTAGTGTTCTCTCTCTATATTCGAGTCCGGAAACTTTTCGCTCGAGTCCGGAAACTTTTCGCGCGAGTCCGAAAACTTTCCGCGCGAAATCGATTTTTGCCGCCGGTACCAGAATCCGGAAACTAACCGCGCGAAATTCACTTTTGCCGTCGGACACTAAGCGTTAGCACTCACAGCGGCCTGCTATTCCCAGCTATTTCACACCACGCTCGACTCACTGTTGGCAGTGCACCCCGCAAAGCGGAAAGCCGCTAGAAGGTAAAACCCCTTTATTGCTTGCTATATTTATATTAATTTGCACACTATCACTTTCCTACATAATGAATTTAACTAATACGTTACTCTAACCTCCTTCACTAATCAACGTAACCCTAACACTTCCTAAAACCTCTATGTCTGTACCTCTAGAAGCCTAGGACCGCTCTGAGGTCGTGGTGTTGCTCCGTAAAACCGTCGGTTTGCAATATCCCCTCTACCTACTTTCAAAATTTCGGTTGTCTTATCCTTGTATGCCTCGATCTTTCTTATAACGTCCTATCTATTGATCTTTTTTCGAGCATTTACTTGTAACTACCCTGTACTTTTGGGGGTCATACTGCCTCGGTTTCTATGACCTTCTGTCTGTTATATCAAAGAGACACTTCCATACTTTAGTTTTTAACTGTTGACTATTTTTTATTTACGGGTTAAGATCTCCTTGAGAGCTGGACGGCATTCTAGCTATTTCCAACTATAATACAATCCCGAATAGAATACTAAGAATAATAATTATAAAATACATTTAACACTACTTTACCAATCCGCCTTCCAGCCTCTCTGACATCCTCCCCGTTTACAGCAAATAGTCTTACAGAATTTCCTACTAATCTTTACCTTATTAGAAACACATTCCCTTCTCGCACTCATCCATATTATATACGTTTGCCTGACTTGATTTTTAACGGAACAGTTCTATTCCTTTCATCATTTGCTATCCTTATCCTTTAGTCTTGACTTGATCATTTAGCTATATAAGCTATTAACGTCGTTTCCGCATCCTCATATATTCTGACTAATATACGGGTAAAGATCTCTATAACTGCCGTCTGGTGTACTACCATGACCATTTATTTATTATCAAAAATAAAAAACGAACCAAATCAAATTAAATTAAGTTCACTATCACGCTTCCGGCATCCCAGAGATCCTCCCCGTTTACAACTATTAGTCTACCATCCTCCTAAGATTCCTTGTTTAATTGTAAAACTTCCTCCGTCAAGCCACAGGCTTATATACTAGGCCGGCTTGAATCTGTTACGAGGGGCACTCTGCGCTTAACATATCTTCCTCCTGTTCCAACCAGCCGTTTACGATCTGTCTTACTCTTTCTATCATTTTACTAAAATTGCTTCTAATTCCTCAACCCTTTGTTAAAATTAATCCTATCTAAGGACCTTATTTTGATATTTTCTAATGCTCTGTCGTTTGCATCCAGTTTCGGGTCTCAACATCACAATTTATTTGTTAAATTTGCCTAATTTACAAAGTGCTCGTGTGACTAATTTAGGGAGAAAATTAACCAAATTTCCCCGCTAGTACAAAGGTTTCTTGAATAAACTCCTGTAGCCGGAGTGTCCGTTTCTAATACTGTCTCTGTTATGCAAGATCAGCAACTCTAACAAAATTGTTAGCTGTCTCTATCCTTGTCCGCCATCTTGCTTGTACACCGTTCCACGAGTTTTCGTTTACCGACTGTTGCCCTACACTTATCCCTGCGGGTTGCCCGCGAGCTCTGCTATTACCACGGTATTGCCGGTAACTATGTTCCCTGTTCTTAGTATGGGATGTATACCTATCTATTGCATCATACCTTTTTCTATTACAACTTTGTCTGTTCAGAGCACATTACAATATTATTCACACCTTCACGTCGCAATTTCCCATTCCGTTCTCTGTCTATCAAACCTACCGGGGGTTATTTTCCCCCGTATTTTCCTCACTCAGTACTATTACCCTATACATTAATCTAAGTCTTTTCTAGTATAATTGCATTTTCTATTCTTTTGCTTTTCTTAGATATATTCCCTCGCAATGTCTCATCAAAGCGCTACAGATTCACAGGAGCCTGGTTGCTCCGGAACTCGTCCGGATTCCCCAGACACAGACACCGACACCGCTGAAGTAAGATATCTTTTACTATTACTAGAACTAATACTATACCCTTTCTATAATCATAATCCAATGCTACATCGTCTTTTCCTCAAACAGATCTTGCCTGAGCATTTTACTCGCAAGAGGATTCGCGCCATCGTGCACGATTTTTATCGCTGTGGACAAACCGCTACCGAGGCCTTACAGAAAATACAGATTTCTTATGGAAATCTTGTATCTCGCAGTACCGTATTCGCTCTTTATAAACAATTCCGAGCTGGGCGTGAGCGGTTGGAGGATGCCCCTCGACTAGGACGCCCTAAGGTCGGGGACATGGATCTAAATCTGTTAAGATCCATTGTCACCCAAGCTCCCGATCTCGGATTAGCACAACTTGCTTCCATATTCGGAATTAGTTGCACGTCAATACGCCAACGCCTAAGTCTAATATGCTACCGTAAAAAACGGCCATTCGGTTACCACTTCGTTCCCGACGAAGCAGATCGCCAGGATCGAATCAGCCTATGTAAGAGCTTATTACTGCGGTTCACAGAAGAGGAGGATTTCCTGTGTCGACTCTTAATTTGTGACGAACGTTGGATCATATACGAGCCCGAGGATCCGGAAACGCAGAGGGTGGCCTCCGCCCCCGGCCGAGTATTTCTACCCAATGCAACCCGACGAACTCCCTTTCGGGTGTTCGTTAGTTTATGGTGGTGCCGCTACGGAGTATTATCAGTTTCCTTTACGAGCACCCCTGAAGAAATGGAATCTCGTCGGCCAGAGCTATTCCGCTTAGTAATACGCAAATACAACGCTAAACATCCCCGATTGGGCGCACCCTTATTATTACAGGCATCATGTCCTACTAATACCTCGGACTATCTACGTACACCTTATACTGGTGTGGAGATATTGCCTCATCCCCCTCTATCAACTGATCTATCTCCCACTGATTATTGGCTATTATCTAAGTATTACACTTATACCACCAAGCATAGACGAGGTCTATGGCGCCTAGAGGAACATTTTGAACGGTTCTTGAATAGTAAGAAACGCTCATTTTTCAAATCTGGGGTTGATCAGATTACTCAACGCTGGGCGACGTGTGTCGCCTTAAAAGGGGCTGTCGTCCCTGCCAAACTTTGTTAAACTATTTGTTTAGAAGCTCAACTTTACTTTATACTTTGTTCGTTTACTTTATACTATGTATGTATTCTCCTACTATTTCCTCCTACTCTAGTTTCTCACTACTTGTTATATTTCTCACTTTTATTCTGCTTTTCTGTCATAGATTATTATCTTCTTATTTCCTTAATTACTTATAACACTTCTACTTCTTACTTGTCATATATAGTCTGCTATAAATCTAAAGACTCTTCTCTTATACTTATGTGAGTATCTATTCGTATTCTGTTCCTCTACATTACTTGAACCTTCTATTCATTTACTTCTACTTATTCCTTTCACTTGTTCAACCGATCTAATACTGTTCTATTTCAGATACTTCTCCAGGGCATGACCCATTTTAAGTTTATAGATTATCATTCTACCAACCATAATCTCCTCATACCTAGAGAGATAAATTTATTTTTGTAAGTATGTATTCTACTATGTCCCTTTCATACTGAAAAACTTTAACCTCCTTCCGCCAATAATAATCCTTTACTTAATTACAGGTTCTTTACTTCACTCAGGTTAAATTTCAGTTTACCTTTAGGTCTAAACTAGACTTGTACAAACTACGTTGACCAAACAAAATTAATTTATTTTATCCGCTCTTGTCCTCATCGTCGGATGAGTAAGTATTTCAGCTTATTTTCCACTCTATTCACTCAATCCTGTTAACCAGAAATTTTCTTTTCTTCTACAGATCCTTTAGTTTCAAGCCTAAATACTCTTTGCTTTTGAAGTTTAAATTACTATTTCTGTAAAATCCCACTAATTGAATAAAGTTATTTTTGTATTGTACAACACGGTGTTTTACTTTGGGTACCTAATTTCTTATGTTTAACCTACCTTTAACGCCTAACTCACGAATTAAATATACCGACAACTTAACTCTAACCGCCTTAAATGACTAATTACATCTTGCGCACGCGAGAGAGAGAGAGATCAGAGAATGCCCGATGGTAACATTCAGCTTGAATTCACTAGCCTTAGTCAGCCTAAACGTGGCTAGTTTACCGTTTAAATGTCCCGTTCCTCTTCAGCATATCGGGGAGTCTGAGAAAGCCGGGGGGAGGTCCTCTTCCAATCTTCTAGGGCTAGCTGGTGCAGCGCTTCTCGGCAGACGTCCTGGACACACTACTAGAGTTTACGCGCAGGGTGCTGTCTATCCCCGCTTCATCTTCCGCCCAGTCGATGTCGTCGGTGTTCCTCCATCCCCGTGCCCTCTGCATCCTCTCCGACAGCTGAAAAAGACGTACTAGTGACTAACTCATCTCTTACATTCATTCAAAGTATAATTTGTTACTTAATTTAATTACTTAACTCAAATTTATGTTAATTTTATGACCCTTCCCCCCTCTTTTCTCTTCTTCTTTCTTCTAGCTCTTTCTTCCGTAGTACCTCACTGAAGAAATGGCTGGCGGCTTTCCAGTTATCCTTGGAACTCTGCATCTTGTTAACGATGAGCTTCATCGAGAGATCTCCCTGCACCTCCAGCTTGTTAGCAAGTATCGCCCGCTCATCCTCCCACTGGCTGCATTGTGTAAAGGTGTGCTCCGGATCATCTATTATCCCCTGGTGGAACCAGCATTCCGGAGAGAGCGCCTTCCTAATTCGATGTCTAAAAGCGTTAAACACTCCGTGCCCCGTAAGGGCCTGCGTTACATAAAAATTCATACAACCGTGTTTCCTCGCATTCCATTCTTCAATGTTTGGAATTAGGTTGTGGGTTACCCTTCCCACAGTTGCCGAATTCCATTTCTCCTGCCATTTATACATGGTTTTTTCCTTGACTAGCTTCCTAAGCATCTTCTTCAATATCTTTCTCCTGCCTTCGTCCTCTTGAGCCGCCGCCACCTCCTCCTCCAGTATCAGACCACTACGTCCAAATTCCTCCCTGACTCTTAGTAACTCTTCATTTCTGATCTCCTCCCTTCTTTCCCTGACAGATCCTATGGCCTCGGCCCCATTCCTCAAAGATCCTGAAACCTCTTGGTCACCGAACAGTAGGTTTTCCCATTGAAAGAGGATTCGTCTTTCCTCCGCCTTCAAGTCCCAAGGTGTTGTACCTGTGAGAACACATAATGTATCTACTGGAACCGTCTTATAGGCCGCTACCACCCTTGCCAAACCCAGTCTTTGCGTCCTTCTTAGTGCATTTTTAGCGAAAATTTTGTCTGCGCTATTGCTCCAAACCGGCGCACCATATAGTACAATTGATTCTATAGTCATATAGAATAGTTTCCTAGCCTTCTGGGAAGTTTTCATACAGTTTCTCATCAAGCTACTCAGCTCCGTCAACACCCTGGTGGCCTTGTTTGTTACGACTTCTATATGCCTGATGAAATTCCTTTGATAATCAAAGGTTACGCCCAGATATTTAAGGGTCTTTGCTGGTTCTATCTCGGTAGAGCCCACTCTTACGCTGAACCCCTCCGGGAGTCTTTTCCTGTTGGCCATCATTAGTTCAGTTTTTTGTTCAGCTAATTCCAACCCAGCTCCTTCTAGCCAACTCCTTGTCATACCAATGATGTCTTCCAGGTTCTTCTTCAACTTTTCCAGTTTAAAGGCTTGTACTACTATAACTATGTCGTCCGCAAATGCTATAATGGTGCACAGCGGAGGCAGTTTCTTCCTCAGGAGTCCGTCATACACCAAATTCCACAGAAGAGGACCTAAAACTGAACCCTGTGGAACCCCCCTCCGCATTACCAGACCTACCAGACCTTCGGACGATCGATACTCCACCTCCCTGCCCCTGAAGTAGTCCTTAGTCACTCTTATAAGGTATCCTGGCATCTTCCTTTCCTGCATTTCCTCTATAATTTTTTCCCAGCTCAGAGAATTAAACGCATTCTTCACGTCGAGGGCCGCAATTGCCGCAAACCTAAAATGTTTGGGGGCTTCTCCTATTTCCCCCATGAGCTGCTCCATAGCATGGGTGGTCGACTTCCCTTTGCAGAATCCGTATTGCTGTGGTCTGAAGGGGTTTGGTCCCAAGAATTCGAGAAACCTAGCTTTCAGGACATACTCCAGGAGCTTGGCTGCCGAGTCTATAATGCAAATAGGTCTGTAAGCAGAGGGAGAAGCAGGGTCCTTACCTTGTTTACTCAGTAGTACCGTTCTGGCCCTCTTCCATTGCTTCGGAATTCCATATTTTAGGATCCCATTAAACAGTGCTGTGAAGCAATCCGGTCTTTGTATAACCATGGCCTTTATCGCCTCCGGGGGGATCCCATCCGGTCCTGCTGCTTTGCCAGGTTTTAGTTTCTTACTTGCAGCGGTTAATTCCTCCCGTGTAACCTTCTGAAATTCTTCCTCAGCTCCTTCGATAATTCCTATGCCTCCGCTGCCACCTTGATCTTGGTTAAGAGTGAATTCCGCTTTCGAACTTCTCTGTGGAAATAAATTAGACATAATATCTTTTGCCATAATTGCCGAGAGATTGGGAGGGGGGGAAAGTTCTTTAACCCTTTTCATTATTGCTTTATAGGGTTTGCCCCACACATCTTCCTCTATCGTATCGCAAAATTCCCCCCAGCTTTTTTCTTTTGCTTTCAAGATCAAATTCCTTAACTGCTTCTTTGCATTTTTATACGACGCCCAGTGGGCCTCCATCTCCTGGTTCATCACTCTATTTCCCTTTCTTCTCATCTCCCTTTGATAGTTTCTTCTTTGTCGCATGGCCTCCCTCCTAGCCCTTTCTATCTCCTGGTTCCACCACGTGTTATCTCTTTTGTTTCTGTTCCCTGTTATTTTAACCAGCGCTTCGTCACAGATTGCCTGTAGTTTGTTTACCATCTCGTTCACCTGCCACGCCGACATGCAATCCGACCCAGACCAATTGATTTCATTCATACACTTATCGATTGCCGGTCCCATCTTCAATATCCCCTCACCCGACACCTTCCATTTACAGGGTCTTTCCTCATTTGTTTGTCCTACCATCGCGCTCCTAATTTCTGTGAGTAGGTATCTATGATCCGATGCCGATTCTTTATTGAGAACTCTGGTTAACACTCTGCCTCCTTCTTGTAATTCTGGGGAGGTGGCCACGAAATCAATTACCGAGGTCGACCCTCTCCTTTCAAAGGTGGGCCCTCCAGTGGGAGGAATCGGAAGGATACCCTGGCCTAACAGAGTTTCTAATACCACTGTCCCTTTCGAACTCTGAATATTGGAGCCCCACGCCGGAGATTTTGCATTAAAGTCACCTGCTATAAAGATCAACCTGCCCTTTTTCTTTTCTTTTATAATGTAATTCTCAATTCTTTCTAGTTTTTTTGCATACAGTTCTGTAGACAGATTGGGCGATAGATAAACACTTATGATTGATAAACTTCCTACTCTTATTGCTACAAAATCTTCCTCACAGAAGTCCCCATCGTCCTGTTTTTTAACTCCCCTCGTCCCCGTAACCCATATAGCGGCATTGTTTGCGTTCTTTGTAACTAACCAATGACCAGGATTGCGGAGTGGCTCAGAGATAATTACAACATCTGCTCCCAATTCTAGCGCCGACTGGTATAAGAGATCCTGTGCCAGTCTGGCGTGATTCAAGTTTATCTGAAGCACTTTTAAATTGAATTCTGAACGTTTCTACCCTCTTGGAGCGCTAAATACTTCTTAAATTGTGGACAGTTAACCGCCCCTGAGACGTGCGCCGCCTCCTCCGGTCTCCTACCCTTTTTCGTACAGAGTATACATTTCTTTTCATTTTGGCATTCGTTGATCGAATGTCCCTCGCCCCCGCATCTTCTACATTTGTTCTCTGAATTCTTCTCCGGGCATGTATAGGTCCTGTGCCCGAAGTCGTGGCATTTAAAACACCTGATAACATTGGTGGCTATTTTCACCCTACATAACGTGTATCCTATAGCAATTCTACCCTCCTCTAATATTTTTTCCCCTATTGCCTTCGGAAGGGCCACTATCATTGTACCTGTACCACCATACCCAAATCTTTTACTTTTGATTTCCACTTCGCTAGCTTCTATTTCTAATTTAGTCGCCAATTCTATTCTAAGTTCCCCGGATTCTAGAGTTGGGTCAATGTCCCTTATCTCATATGTTATCCTCTGCCCCAATCTTTTTGTTTGTTGAGAAGGCCCTAAGGATTCCTTTACCATTTTCTCAAATCCGGCGCTGTCTGTCTCTTTTCTTAGTTCTATAAGAAGATCACCCGCCCTAGACTTACGAATAGTCTGGATGCCCTGCATTTTATCCCCGGCACTCGACTTAAGATCCTTAAATAGATCTGCAAATGTTTTATTTCCCGAGGATTTGATCAAAATCGCTTCTGGCCTTGGTTTGGGAGGTTTCAATTTCCTCCTCTCTTCCCTCGCAATCCTTTCTGCCTCTACCCTTTTCTTTCTTTCTTCCTCCTCTAACCTCCTTTTCTCCTCTCTATCCCTCCTCGCCGCTTCTTTCTTTTCTCTATTATTAACTTCCACCCATCCTTGTCTAACTCCCCCTTCGTTTCTTCCTTTCTGCTTAGGGTCTCCTTCATACGAGGACCCTTCGTCCTCGCTACCCTCAATGGCTCTAGATCTCTCCTTAATGGGCAGAGACACCTGTATCTCTTTGTCCACGTATGACTTTTCCTCTACCTTGTCCCCAATATAATTATCTGCCTCCGCTAACAAGCTCATCGTTTTCTCTACCGACCAAATGAGCCTTCTTGCTTCCTCTACCACTACCCGCCTAACACTCCCATTATCCCTACAATACTTCCATACTGCTTCTGCTTTACGTTTGGCAAAAATTACTGCCTCACTCACTTCCGCTAACTTCTTCTTTATACTTAGTAATTCCCTTGAATCAGAGTCTCTCCTTAGTCTCTTTCTCCCTTCCTTATCTGACTCCCTTTCCTCCTCTGCCTCTACTAAAGCTATTTCTAGTTCCTGTTGCTTATCTAAGTTATCTATTCTGTCCTCATCATTATTACTCATTTTCCTTTTATTGCTCTTTGCTAATTCCCTAATCAAGCTTGTATCCGGGTGCTTTTCTAATAACTCACCGCACGACATCGTTCTCTCCCTAGTACCCTCCATTCTTTTGGGCGAGTGTTCCACCGGCATGCTCTGAGAGTTACCAGGGCCCAGCCCCCGTTTACTAATACTACACTCCGATCCGGTGTCTGTATGAGTTGGGAAATAATATAAAGAACAGAAAATTAAGTGAATTTCCTCCTTTAATTTTAAAACCAAACACTTCGAAGAACCAACAGATTTTTCCAAATTCTTCTACAAGCTTCTAACGTCGTTGCTTAAGACTACCCTTATTACTATATTTGCGCAACGTAACTACTTATCTACATTCTTAAATATTATCGCTAAATTACATCTCATGTACCTCTGCACTCTCTCTCTCACTTATACTTAGATTCTACGCTCGCTTTTATTAACGCAATAACTAAACCTATATTCTATCAGTAAACCTATATTCTTTTAGTATTCTATTTCCGCCTAGTCCGGAAATTATTCGCGCGAGATTGATTTTTCCCGTCGGTCCGAAAACTATCCGCGCGAGATTGGATTTTCCCGTCGGTCCGAAAACTATCCGCACGAAATTGAAATTTGCCGTCGGCTGCAAACTGAACTTAACCTAAAACCTAAAATTTCAACTAAATTAAGAAAATTTCGCTATACTCACATAGCCCAAGGCAAAGTAAGCTATATGAGCGTTAGCGAAATTTTAATTACTTTCTGTCGGGTCACTGTGCCCTCCACCGAAATTCAGGCTCTGTAGGGCCCTCGAGGGGGAACTCCTACAGTGCGCTTACTCTTTATTTTTCCGAAAAACCCCCGTTTTCAACGTTAATTTAACGAAAATCCAGGATTTCCCACTAGAGCGACAAAGACAGCTCAATGGTATGAGCCTTCTCACTCTGGCTAGTTATTGATGTGCAGCCTTAAAGGGTGCCCATCATGACTGTCTTTTTCTAAAATCGTAGTGTTCTCTCTCTATATTCGAGTCCGGAAACTTTTCGCTCGAGTCCGGAAACTTTTCGCGCGAGTCCGAAAACTTTCCGCGCGAAATCGATTTTTGCCGCCGGTACCAGAATCCGGAAACTAACCGCGCGAAATTCACTTTTGCCGTCGGACACTAAGCGTTAGCACTCACAGCGGCCTGCTATTCCCAGCTATTTCACACCACGCTCGACTCACTGTTGGCAGTGCACCCCGCAAAGCGGAAAGCCGCTAGAAGGTAAAACCCCTTTATTGCTTGCTATATTTATATTAATTTGCACACTATCACTTTCCTACATAATGAATTTAACTAATACGTTACTCTAACCTCCTTCACTAATCAACGTAACCCTAACACTTCCTAAAACCTCTATGTCTGTACCTCTAGAAGCCTAGGACCGCTCTCAGACCACAACCTAACCTAACCTAACCTAACCTAACCTAACCTAACCTGACCTGACCTGACCTGACCTAACCTAACCTAACCTAACCTAACCTGACCTGACCTGACCTAACCGGGCAAAATTATTTAACCTTTATTCTATATATGTTCTAGCTCAAGCTCTAATTCGACGCACACTTTTCGCTCTCACACGTTTTTACAATAACTAGTCGCAATTTTGTTTTCACTAACCTACTTTTATAACCTATTTTTATTCCCTGGGAGTTAATTCTTCCGAAAATTCGCAGAATTTATGCGTCCGGAAATTTATGTTGCGGGCTAAATAGCTTGTAACAAAAGTTTCCGGACATTAACCGAATTTGAATTTTTTTCCGGATTCTTCTTCCCGAGGGCTTGGAAGACCGACCCTCCAAATCCGGGTCTCTAAAAGCTTTTTTTTCCCCTTTTTCCGGAAACTTCTGAAACGAACGCGCTACCGAAGTCTCCGGACACTTTCCACAGTGAAACCCTTTGATTCGTCCGGAAACTTCTGAAACGAAACTTCTGCAGATATACCCGGATTCCGCGTTAAGCACTGGCACGCCTCGTCACAGCCGCGGACGGACCACGGGCACCCTCAGCAGAACGGCACGAAACGAGTATCGCTGTACAGTCACTAGCTATCCGAATTCGCTAAACACCCTAAACACTTTTTCTTTTTCTTTCAGGACGTTCCAGCAGGCCTTCTTCTTCCACCCGAAAGACACCAGGACCCGCGAGTCGCCCACAGACGCCCACGCACCACCGAGGAACACGTCGACACCCTTCCACGTCCGAAAGCTTTGTTACCAAAGCCGGGTGGAGGGCAGGTAAGTATAAAGGGCTCTCGTTTGTCGAGCTCGACCCTCACTTTGTTGCCAAAGCGTGGGAGAGTCCGCCAAACGACGCTCTGATGATTAATTCTTTTTCACTTTTTAGGTTCCTCGTTGGTGCGCTCCCGTCCACGCCCACGACCTCTCCAGCACTTCAGGATCCGAGAAAGGACACTGCAGGATCGTACCGACTATCTCTAAACACTAACCACTAGAAGCTAACTGAAAAATATTCTCAATCGCTGTTCTAAGCAAATGCCGTCCTACACCCTAGACTGTAAAAACCGCTCTCTGACCTGACCTAAACTAACCTAACCTTTTTTTTTTTTTTTTTTTTTTTAACGAGGAGGGGAAAATACTTTTCGTACGTCGTGAGGGACTCCGGTGTTGTGTACCCCCTAAAAACCCCTCCTCCTCTATCTAATCACAGTCTAACAACCCTACGGAAAGACCCCTACCCCGCGGAACCGCTTATACAGCATTACTACACGGGTATGGGCTGCTGTAGGTGTCCAATCGTTGCCATTATCTAGCTCTCGTTAGTCTAGCTATTCTTCTCTCTTCGTTCTGCAATTCTCTTTCCGTCTCTTCTTTCTTCGTCATTATCTTGTTGATGTAGAATCTCAATTTCGACATCTTGCTGGGATCCTTTAGCCACGTAGCTATCTCTTTCCATTCCAACTGACCATTTTCGCCTACCAGTTCTTCCCTCTCGGAGTTCCATGCTGGGCATTCCGTCACAGTGTGCTCGGGGCTGTCAGGGTTCTGTTTGCACATTATGCAATTTGAATCGTTTCGTTTTCCGATTTTATGGAGATAGTCCGCGAAACACCCATGCCCTGTTAGGACCTGGGTGAGGTGGAAGTCTAAGATATTAGGGCCCCAGTTAATCCATTCCCCTATCTTCGGGATTAAGCTGTATGTTTGTCGTCCATGTGTGGCATCGTTCCAGCGCGTCTGCCAAAGTTCCAGGGTGGTATCCCTTTCCTCTTCCTTGATTTTATCACATTCTTTCTTATTGTTTATCCCTGAGATATTGCCCATCTCAGCTTGTCTAGCAAAAATGCGGCGTCTCTCTTCTGCCAGCAATGTGAGAGGGGGGAGACCCGACAGTACGCACAACGCATCCAGGGAAGTCGTCCTGTATGCCCGTATCACTCTGGACAGTGACATTTTCTGAATCCTGTTCAGAGTCTTGGCTTTGGTAGTTTTGTTCGCTGATTTAGCCCAGATAGGTGCCGCATATAGAACGATGGACTCTATTACCCTGTAATATAGTACCCGTGAGAGGAATGAGCCACTTCCGATATTGGGCATAATTCCGTTTAATGCACCTGCAACCTTGGATGCCTTCTCTGTGACATAGTTCAGGTGACCCGTGAAGTTCTGATTACCCTCCATTATTAATCCCAGATATTTTGTGGATTTTTTGAGCTCGAGAGTTGAGTTCCCGAGTCTGATGTCGATACCTCTTCTCACTTTTCTGCCTGTCAATAAGACCGTTTCTGTTTTTTCATGCGCAAGTGTAAGTTGGTTGACTCGGAACCAGTTATTAATCTTTGCTAGAGCCTCCGTAGCAATTCTGGATAGGTCTTCTGCTGTGGAGGCAGTGACAGTCAGCGCGACATCGTCTGCATAACCGTACAGATAAGCACCTCTGGGGAGCAACATTTTTAATAGATCGTCGTATTGCAGGTTCCAGAGCATAGGTGCAAGCACCGAGCCCTGAGGTACTCCCGCATAAAAACTGATTTCACAGTTTTGCCCGTTACCTTTAGTGTAAATAATTCTTCTGTCTTCTAAATAGCTCTTCAGAATGTTAAGGAGTCTACTCGGTAGCTTTCTTTTTTTAAGTGCCCTTATGACATTGTGCCACTTTATTGTGTTAAATGCGTTCTTAACATCCAGGGTAATTAGTACGCAGTAGTGTGTTTTATTTTTGGCCATGTCCCACCGTTTTATGATCTCGTGCATGGCGTGGACCGTGCATTTGCCGCGTTTAAAACCATACTGGTTCGGTTCGTAACTTATGGTTTCAAGGAGTCTTGCTTTGAGACAATGTTCTAATATCTTAGCCATATTAGAAAGAATCGAGAGTGGTCTCACTCCCGTACGTCCATCTGGCCCGGGTTTCTTCGGTATAAGAACCAGACGTCCTTTCTTCCAGGGTGTTGGGAAATATCCCAGGTTGTAGCACGTGTTTATTACCTGCGTGACGTGAGGCAGTGCTATTTTAGAGAGAAGTTGCACCAGTTCAGAAGGAATGTCGTCTATGCCGGGCGCTTTCTTCTTCACCGACTTCATCGCCTTTAGTACCTCTGCTTCCGCGAAAGGACGGTCAGAAGCGTCATAGGCAGTGTCTGTCCCGTCGGAGTTAGGGTTGGTCTGGTTTGGCTCGGGTGACGTTTGAAAGAGGGTTTTTATTACCTCTTCGGTCTCCTCTTCTGATGGAATACTAGGCGGGGGTTTACCTGCCACCCTTCCCATTACGGCCTTGTATGGTCTTCCCCAGATGTCAGTATCTATTTCGTCAATGAGTGTTGTCCACGATTTCCTTTTTGCTCTTGCTATCTCATGTTTTAATGCCTTCTTATTTTTATTGTGTTTATTAAGACTCCTGACTACCTCCTCATTGGATATTTCTGGGTGTTTCTTCAGTTTGATGCGGGCTCTCTGTAACGATCGACGTGAGCTGATGGACGCTTTTCTCAGAGCAGCAATTTCGGCATTCCACCACCAGACCTCTTTCCTTCGTCTAATGGTTTGGTGTAGTGTGTATGAGGTGGATTCAAATACTTCTGTAATCATGTCTATATATGCATCGATATCTTCTATTGATGTAATTTTTAGGGGATCAGCAATCTTGGTGATTTGAAGGTAGGTTTTGGAGAATCTATCAGCATCGAGTTTGAATTTTTTCTTTCTCTCGAAGTTGGCAGTGTTAGCTGTGTTCGTAGACAATACATGTTTCAGGTAGCGATGATCGGAGGCCGTGTAGTCTTCAAGTATTTGGCTGGAAGTGATACCATTATATGCTGTTGATCCGCATAGTAGGATGTCTATTGTGGAATAGTGACCATTTCTTTCGAACGTGTGCGAGCCTGTACTGACTTTCGGAATCAGTCCGAAATTATTGCACATTTCCATTACCACCGTGCCGTGATCATCAAGTATTCTTGAGCCCCATACGGTCGACTTGGCATTGAAATCGCCAGCAATTATGCATTTATCTATGTTTATAGTGTCTAAAAACCTTTCTAACTCTGAAATTCTTTCCGTATAGGATTCCAAGCTTATATTTGGAGAGATGTAGCAAGAGATGAAAGTATGGTCTTGTATTTGTACGGCGACAATCCCTTTCGATTTGAAGAGGCATTTAACCCTATTAAGTTTATTTCCAGGTTGTGGTAACCATATAGATGCGGATTTATGACCATCATTATGCCAGTATGATGGAGGTGACCAGGGCTCGGAGATGAGTACGACGTCTATCGCATATTGCATAGCTGACTGGGTGAGTAGTTCCTGTGCGTTCTTACAGTGATTTAGGTTGATTTGTAATATTTTAATATGGTTTATTTCAGGTGTGGAAGTTGCGCCTTGCATTTCCATTTATTTCGGTAAGTATTAGATGGGTAGGTATATAAGTTTGTAGTTTACTATTCGATTTGTTGTGTTTGTTCTGTTTCTTGTGCTTGTCCTGTTTGTTGTACGTGACCTGGTTGTATGTTCACAGTGTGTCTCTCTTTGTTATTATTTCCTTTATCAGGATCTCTGTCTCTCATTGTAGCTCTCCGACGTAGTTCAAGAGCCCTACGGTAGGCAGGGCATTTAAGGCTACCGTCCCTGTGTCCTTCTGTCGAACACACCATACACTTTTCGGGGTTGCTGCATTCTGTGGCATTGTGTCCCTCTCCTCCGCATCTTCTGCACAGTTTCGACCTGTCAGGTCCCTGGCAATTTTTAGATATGTGCCCAAATTCCCGGCAGCGGAAACATAGGGTGACCTCTTCTCTCTCGACCACTCTGCAGAAACCCCAGCCGACGCGTAAAGAGCGTTTTCTAACAGTTTTTCCGCTGTTACCGTTGGCAGGATAAGGGTGGCATTTTGCCTGCCTGCGAAGGCTGGGCGAAGAGCTTTCACCGATATACCCTCAATGGAGGTCTCCGGTAGGGCTGCCACTATAGCCTCCTTAATCTCCTCGATAGTGACGTCGCCTTCTAATTGCTTCAAGTGAAGTACCTTGTTTCTTGCCCTGGGTCCCGTCGTGGCTTTGGCCCCCGAAATTTTGGAGTTCACAAGTCTACTAAAACTGGTAGCCTTGGATGCGTCCCCTTTGATGTCGACTAACACGTGCCCATTTCTGCTCGACCTCACGCCTGATATGGTATACCCTTCTTTGTCGATGTTGATCTCCTTTTTAAGGGTCTTCAGTGTTTCGGCAAAGGTCTTAGAGCCAGTTTCAATCAGCACCGTTCCAAATCCGGGAGGTTTTTTTACGTCTTTTCTGTATTTATCACTATATATGGTGATTTCGATGTCCGTGTTTATATACAAGATCTCTACCATCTTCCTTAGAGTATACGGGTCTGTCGTATCGTGAGTTATAGCGATCTTTGATCTACCATTTTCTAAGGAGATATCCTTTAGCTCTTTCAGAGCTTTGAAGATGGTCTCCAGGTTTGTGGGACTTCCATTCTTATCTCTATCGATCAAATGGTAGAAGAACTTCTCTCCCAGTACCTTGGAGCCCGCAGTTCCTTTCTTACCGGGCAGGCAGGTGGCTACAACTAAGTATACCACAGAGCCCAAACTAGGGTGTTGTTCTCTCATTTCCTCTAGTCCTTGGTGTTTCTCCAGAATTGCCTTACTGTATCCTTTGTCCACGTCGAAGTCAGCCGGTACAAAGCATGCTACGTCAGTGTCTTTTGCATGCAGCATGTTTCCATTACTCATGCACGTACGTTGGAAAGCTGACTTATTCCATCTTCTTTCCTGAAGTGCGCAGAAGTTTTCATAATTTATATCTTTGTCTTTCCATCTTTCTAATTCGTCAATGTCAATCTCGTCTGGGTTACCGGTTTGCGTACCGATAGTACGAGTCTCCGGGGTCTTGTTGTCCTGCTTAGAGCTCTGGGTAGGAGTTATGTCCATTTTTTTTTGAGGTTCCTCCGCAGGCGGTCTACGTCTGTTAACCGAGTGGTCTCTTGAAGCCGAGCTTTTAATCGATCGCTGCATCTCATTGAAGGTTTTTATCGTCTTAGTTATCGCAGACTTGACCTCCAGTCTAATCCCGTCCCGACCTTTAACCAGGCAAGATAGGTCTTTCAATGCCTCTGCCAGCAATTTGACGTTTGCATTGACGCTAGTGTTGTTGGTAGCTTCAGGAAGATTCGTGGTTCTTTTCCTCTTCCTCTGTTGCTCAGGTGAGACGGTTTCGTGTTCGAATTCAAACTGCAGCATTTCCATCTCTTCTACCCCTTCGATGACGTCCGAGGCAGAGCTCGATCGTTGCCTGCTGAGTCTGTCTAGGCTACTCACAATGTTGGAGTTAGTAGGGCTTCTCGAGAGTACTCTACTAGGGGTAAAAGCACTCGTAGGGTTTTCTTCTACCAACTTGAAGGGGGTGGAAGTGAAAAAAGTGGCCTTTTTTTCCTCCATCTCTGTCCGAGTCTCCGCCGTGATGAGTTCTCCTTCCTGGATGGTGTCGGAGATCTCCAGCACGCTGTGCTCCACATTAGTTGCTCCTGCGACTTCTAGATTTTTGTTTGGTGATTTTTTATTATTTTTGTTTTTAGTTTTTTCTTTATAGTCATCCATATGAATCCCACGAGAGTGGTCGGAAAACACGGTCGCACCTGGTAGAGCCGCCTTACCAGGTGAGGCCCAAAATACTCCGAGGGGCGGGCTGGTACCCCGGAGGTGGCATGCTATTGGTCCGATGCACCCACCAGACCCACTCCCGGCGCTCCGCGTTCCCGGGAGTAGTCTCCTTCGCCGCATGCCGAAACTTGGAGTTAAGGACTTTTTTAAAGAGGTTTCTCCTCCTCGCAGGGCCGGCCGGTAAAGGCAAGCCCCCCCGCTCCGGAACCTTCCGGTTTGCGGTCTACGGACCTGGGCCGACATCTTGCGGCCCAGTTCCGACCACTTGCTCCGTTAGCACACACCGCAGTGTGCCCCAGGGTCCACCACGAGGAGGTGGAGCGAGAGGGTTTTAGGATACGGACCACCGCCACTGTAGTCATATCCTTCAATGATTCCGAGTCATCATTGAAGAACCCCGTATCCCTCAGACCCCAACCTAACCTAACCTAACCTAACCTAACCTAACCTAACCTAACCTTTTTTTTTTTTTAAGAAATTTTCCTTATTTATTGGAGAAGTCTCCACCTAACCCACAACAATCCTAAAACTACAAAAATTCGTCGACACTTCTTACACACGCACTCTAATATTGCCTTAAACGCTCGCACACAGTAATTATACTTAACTATTCTAATAACCCCCACTCTCGCACGTACGGGATTCACTTTCCACTTTTACTCTCCGGTTCACCTACTCGTAAAAGTCTAACGCACCCTAATACCGCAAAAAAAACGAAATTTAAAGGAGTCCGGAGACTTCCTCCACGAGCTATTTAGCTCTTATCAAAAGTTTCCGGACACGAAAAAATTTTTGAATTTCTTAAAAATTTCACTGCCCGAAGAGTGCGGAGCTCTTGGAGGTCCGACCCTCCGAAACAGGGTCTCTAATTCCTTATTTTTATTCGTCCGGAATCTTCCGAAACGACTCGTTTCCTAAGTCTCCGGACACTTTCCACAGTGAAACCCTAGGACTTGTCCGGAGACTTCTGACACGAACCCCTTGCAGAATTATCCGGATTCCGCGTTAAACACCCTGGTACGCCACGACACCGCCGCGGACGGGCCACACACACTCAGCAGAACGGCACCAACAAACATTCACCGCACCCAATCACTAGAAAAGATCGCTGATCGCTAAGCAGTAAATACTCAATAACCTACACGCGGTTCCCTAAAAACGTAGATAAATTTCAAAAATTATGATTAAGATTAATCCTAACACTAGCCACCACCTAAGTATATTAAACTAAACAATTTTCATGAAAAGTCCTAACTTTCTCTAAACTATCCTGTCTAGCAGTGTCGCTTCACCAAGTTTGCACCCCTAAAGCCAACACCGTTCTCAACCTAACCTAACCTGACCTAACCTAACCTAACCTAACCTAACCTAACCTTTTTTTTTTTTTTTTTTTTTTGTTTAAGGGCGGTGGGGAAATGCTCTTACGCACACCCTCTCCTCCGATGGAGGTCGGAGAGGGTAGTGTGGGACTCGGCTTCCCCCTAAGATGAAAAGTGGGGGAATCATATGGACTTAATCCTTCGCCTATACCCACTAAAACCCCACCGCCCGGGACCTAGGGACCCTTCCTCTATCTGTAAAAGCGATGCTTTTATACCTTCGCTGTCCCGCTTTCCGCATTCAGCGGAGGTATACTCATCGCCCCTATGTCCACGCCTGTTCTTGGCTATTTATTTGATGGCAAATATATATATTTAGTTTCTTCCTTTTAAAGATAATCGATCAATAATATAATTTTTTTTTTTTTTTTAATATAAAATTCCTCATGTCTCTTCTAGTATTTCTATGCATTTCTCTCCTCCTTCGATTTGCTTGTTCTTGTCGTAAAATTCTTTCCATTTGTCTTTCTTGTTCTTCTTTTTGGCGAATAATTTTGTTTATAAATTTATCTATTTTCCTCCAATTATCTTCCGATTTAAGCATTATCTCTTCAAAATTATTTACTGTTAAAATATTACCAATTTCCATGTCTAATAGATGTTTATCTACAGCCCAACGATTACATTCAAATAATGTATGTTCTGGATTGTCTGTTACTCCACAGCCGTACCAACATAAGTCCTCGGATGCTTTTTTAATTCTAAATCTGTATGAATTAAATACGCCGTGTCCAGTCAAACATTGTGTGAGACGATAATTTAGATTTCCAAATTTTCTAAGGTTCCATTGTTTTACGTCAGGAATTAATTTTTTTGTCCAAATTGCTTTATTGTATGAGTTCCAAGTATTCTGCCATTTAATCCAAGATTCATTTTTAATAATTTCTGTGTTGTGATCTAAATTTTCTTTCTTTTGTAAAACAATATCTTCGTTATCTTCGTCATAAATTGTATATTTTTCCTTCAATGAGTATAATTTGACACGTTCTAATAAAGTAATTTCTAAGGGTAAAATACCCGTTATTGCACAAAGGGCATTTCTACTGACAGTGCAATAAGCTCTGGCTAATCTATTTAAACCTATTCTTTGTGCTCGTTCAATTCGAATCCGATTTCTTTGTACGGACAAAGCTTTTGTGGCCCATACCGGAGATCCATAACATATGATCGATTCTAAAATATAATAATATAATTTTCTACCACCAAATGTTGGGCCACCAATATTAATCATTAATCTGGACAGTTCACCTATAACTCTAATTGCTTTATCAGTAATATTATCTATATGATTACTATATCTCCAATGTCTATTTAAATATATACCCAGGTATTTAATCTTATCTGATGCTACAATTTGATTACCTAGAATATCAAGAGAAAAATTTTCTGGAACCTTCTTTTTGTTGAAAAAGATAAAACAAGTCTTCTTTGGAGACATTTCAAGACCCGTTTTTATCAACCAAGGCGCAATTATATTATTTATAACATGTTCTAGTTTCTTTTTAAGTTTTACAAGATTCCGATCCGATGAGTATATTGCTATATCATCTGCATAGGCGATCACATATACATCTTCAGGAAAAGGTAATTTCAATAATTCATCGTAAATCATATTCCAAATAATTGGAGAGATAATCGACCCTTGGGGAACTCCTTTCTCCATTTTAATATTCACCCATCTATTTGCGGCCTTATATTGAACGAATCTATTATAAAAATAATTCTGCAGGATTTTTTGTAGTTGAACAGAAAAATTACGTTTTCGAAAACTTTCAAATATAGTATTCCACGATAAACTATTGAAAGCATTTTTAATATCTAAGCTAATGAAAATCCCATATCTACCCTTAGTATTACTGTCATTTATATATGATGTAATTTTAAGTAAAGCATCTATTGTGTTTTTCCTTTTTGTAAATCCAAATTGATTTTCGTGAAAAGGAGGGGTTCCTAACTGAGCTAAGATACGATCCTCCAAAACTTTCTCTAGAACTTTATTGAAACAATCACCTATACAAATAGGTCTGAAATCGGATGGTTGCATAGTGCAATCATTATTTTTTCTAAGTAAAATTACCCGAGAGCGTTTCCATTTGTTTGGGATTTGAGCAGTTTCCAGATAGAAATTCATTAACTTTAGAAAATTATCAGCATCATTAATAATAACACTGCGTATGATACTTGGTGTGAGCTTATCAAGACCAGGAGCCTTGTTTAACTTAAGATTCGATGCTATATTTTCCAATTCAGCTTTATATGTTTTTAATTCATTATCTGTTTTACCAAAATGACTATATTTTATATTTCTCTTTTCTCTTGGGAATAGACCCGTAAGAATATGCTTTGCATCATGAAATTCGATGCATGGAGCAGGTTGTCGATTTTTTAATTTATTACGAACTACTTGAAAAGGTCGTCCCCATATATCGAAACGAAGAGTATCTATAAACTCCTTCCAGAGATTACGTTTCGTATCATTGATCAAGAACTGTAATTTCTTCTTCAGTAATTTAAAATCTCTCAAGAGAATCAAAGGAGGTTTCCAGTCTTTACTAGCAGTCTTCAGTTCCTCTAAACATTTATAATATTCTTCATCATCACAGTTTGGGGATATATATACATTTATTAAAGTAAAATATTCCGTAGTGATGCCTACAAAAAATTGGCCTTTTATCTTATTATTATCTGCCACCTTAATATTATTGTTAATGATAGCAATAGCCGATTTACCATCAAAAGAACTAATCCATTTATTTTCAATTTTATACGGTTCTTGAACACAAACAAGATCTATTTTAAATGTAGAGCATGCTTGCGTTATCAACTCGTGAGCTAATCTAGAGTGATTAGAATTAGTTTGTAATATTCTCATTATGGAAGCGGAAAAACTGATCTTTTAATTCTTTTACTTTGTCTCGAAATGCCGGACATGCCATTGTACTTATTATATGACTCGACGGAAGATTCCGATTGTGACATTCCAAACATCGTTTAGCATTTTTGCATTCTTTCATGTCATGACCATCTTGACCACATTGTCTACATCTTCGATCATTCACGATGTTAACCCGACAGTTAGTACTAAAATGTCCAAAATCATGACATCGAAAGCATCTAATTATTCTTGGTGCTGGGGTACATCTAACATATGTTAAACCCATTTTAAGTTTTTCTTTATTCATTATTTTTTCCAAATAAATAATGGGGGCTTCGACCACAGCTAATTGAGTTCCCACTTTAGTGACTCTAATCACCTTCAATTTTATTTCATCTTCTTTAATATTTAGATGTTCACTAAGTCGTTTTATCACTGTGGGACCCTCAACAAGAGGATCCAGATCTCTAATCTCGATATCGAACGATTTCTGAAGAACTCTAATATCTTCTTCTTTACCGGTAACAGATTTTAACTTCTCTTTGAATTCCCTAATATTACTAGTTTCGTTCATCTCTAGTAATAGTTGTCCGGTCCTGGTTCTTCTTACTCGACGAATCGATTCAGTTCCCTCCGATGCTTGACATATATGGGAATATGTTTCTTTGAAGTCCTTATCATCTTTGATTTTAATAACTACTGCATCAGTTTTTGGAACCGTCCATTTAGGTCTATTTATTCTTGTGGTCACATTCAGTTCCTTTCTATTTTTAATACTTGTCCCTTCTTCTAAGTCCTTGTTATTTTCAATCTGTTTTCTCCTTTTTCTTTTAGTTGTTATATGCCATTCAGCATCTTGTCGACTTAAAGAGTTTCTTTTTTCCGTATAACTAGTATTCTCATTTTCTCTACCTTTTCTTTCTCTTCTTTTACTGATTTTTTCTATTCTTTGTTTCAGCTGTTCCAGATGTTTCAGGATATCCACCACTTCACCGGATGGCTCATCCGAAGACGCATCTGATACTACTGAGGTAGACATCAGAGTAGTGGATGATTCTCTCCTAGACAAAGATGGTGATAATTTTCCTTTAGAAGGAGATGAAATTAAAACCGATTGAGTATCATCAATTCTCTTTACTTTTTTAATAGAGTTATCACCATTGGTAATCTTCCTTTTTTGTCTTCTTTTCGTTATTTCAGCATAAGGAAAAGGAGAAGAAGGTTTCACGAAACCCAAATCATCTTGACGAGTCTTCACGAGGAACCCCCCTCCATCCATAGTTATATCCGTCATAGTCGATATATTAGAGGTAACTTTTTTCTCCTGTACATTAGATTGAGATTCACTATAAAGTTCCCTTCTTTTGTCGTTTTCATAAATATTACGAATCACATCTTTCTTCTGAATTAAATTTTTTATCAATTTAGGAAGTTCAAAACAAAATATTTTCATATCACCTTTAATCATATTTTTATTATAACTTGTGACGTGGCAGATTTAGCCTACGTCACTCCGAACCTTAGACGAAAGACCGGGTCACCGAAAAAGCGGTACAATAACGAAACGGCTATAACGAGCGCTCTCCCTGGGACATCCGAACGCCCGAAGAATAGAATTATCGCCTTTGAATGTCGCGCCGCCGGGCGCGACAAGAGTTTTCAGGAACCACCGAAATCGGCGAGGAGCCCGATACCTGTCTCCGGCCGCCGATTGGCGGAAGGCCGCAAGCGAAGACGCTCGGAACACCAATCACAGGGCGCCGCTGGCGAGGAAGACGGCGAGGATTGGACCGAGCCCGGATCTGTCAACCCGGAGAAAGCGGCGAGGCTGTTAAACATAAGGACGATCAGCAGTCCACCCTCGTCGACGTCTCATCCGGAAAATGCCATGAGAGCTACACCGGAACGGCTCGGATCCATGGATGCCGACTTACCGCCTTATATCGGCCGGGCTTCGGAAAAATAGAAAATACCGAAGGCCCGGGCCGACATGTCATCGAGTCGTCCCTGCGCCCAGAAACAACGTGATTGGCCCGAGCGTCGCCGAAGACGAGAGTGGGGGGAAAACTCGCTTCCACGTTCCGAACCATCTCGAACTGGGCCACTGGGTCGAAGGACTGTTTACCGTGCACACGTGCGAATCTTAGACCGCGATAATAAAAGTATTTTGCGACTGCCGCCACTACAGCGATATTGGTAAGTGCCGGTCAGGCTTTATTTCGATATATTTTGTGACCAGTTCGTGTTGGTTCGGGGACGTTATTTGAGTTCGCGAAAGTTCGTACCGCGGTGTACCGCGTGTTTCCCCGCGTTTACCGTTGACCAGGAGTCGCTCTCCTGAGAGGCTCGCGAGGCCGCGGATCGTGTGTCGCCGAATCCTCGTGCACGAGCTATTCGGGACCCACGATATTCGCCCGGTAATTCTTCGGGTTACCCTCGGATCGTTCCTCGGGAGGATAATGCGCCGTATTCGTTTCGTGTCGTTCACCGTTCGCACGTTTCGCCCAGTCTCGAATTAGGAACGCGTACGTCACCGGAGCTCGGTCGAATTCGTGCCCTCGTGGCTTGTAAATTCACGCGAAGTCCTGTGACGACCAAGCTCGACGCGATAGAAGTTATTCCGCGCGATCGGCCGAACAGCCGCCGTCACTTTCGTGTTCGCGCCGGCAAAGCTATTGACTACCGCCGGCAACGGCCGGCGGATTGTATGACCATCTCGTTTTAATAAACGACTATATTTTGCCCGAGATCTACCGAGTAGCTTCATTTACCGTGAGAAACGTTCTCGTCGCGGGGAATGCCCCGTTCCTTTCCTCACGTGGTTCCCTGGACCTGTTCGCGGCCGTCACCGGCCTAAACGATGTTCGTAGATTCGACGCCGCTTTGAGAACCGAACGAATCGTTCGAGAGTTTCGCGTGGTACGGTATAGTACCTGGCGCCCGTTCACTTCGTGTCCAAATTTGTCGTTCCGTTCGAATCTGCGAAGATCTTTTGTCTCGAGAGGACCACGTGTCGCGCGACCGAGCGTGGCCCGGTCGCAAGGCCATAATTTCTCGAAGGCGGTTATCTCTCGGTTCGCCGGGAAATAAACGCCGTGACAAACTGGCGCCCGAACATTGCGGAAATCTCGCCGTAAAAAGCGATTTGAGATAGGCTTTTTAAAAAAGAGACGCGTGAGGAAGTTCGAGGCTCTCACGGGAGAAATTCTAATTTCGAAAGCGAAACGGGTGAATTTGAATCGGTCGAACGAAACGGTCGCGTAGTAGAGAAGCACGACCCGTCCTTGAGCGGTACTTTCTTTGTCTCGCTCGAACCAACGAACCAGCACCTCGTAAACACAGCAACAGGCTGTTGAAAAGATATTACGGTGTCACGTCGTATTTACAACAGCCTGTTCTCTGTTCAAGGCCTTCTACGAGGGTCTTTGTTCATTATATTTTCGAATTTCGTGTGCCATTCCGCCGTTACAATATGCCGAGTGTACAAAATTTATTTTCAGGATTCATGGTCAGAAAAGGAAACGTGATCGCGCGTATTCTTAGCGCAATTTCATACTATTTGCTAATAATAATAGTAATAATTTTGATAATCTCATTTAGCTTCATCTGGATAACATTGTTTATTCCACTATCAATCCATTATTTAATAAATATTAACGGACCTTCGGGTAATCTGTTGCTGATATTAGTAGTGTAACTTTAGGTTGACAAATTGGCCATATTACAGATAAAATAATTAAAGTTTAGACAAGATTAAACAAAATCAAAAACTAATAGAAAATTTACGTTATTCAATCAATACCGATCACGCTTCCTTCGCAGTCTGATTTTTTTTATTTCATTGGAAAAATTTTTTTTATATACTGTGCATATTTACTGTGTTTATTTAATTGTGTTTGGACCTCGTTATTGGAGGAGGGGTAACACTTGATTTCGCGGGAGAGGGACACACCACCGAGTGTGACCTGCCCAGGAATCTTGAGTTTCGCCCCAATAATCCCCAATACGAGGGACAACTTATATTTGTTTATTGTGGGTAATACCGTTACGGGACTAGGATCGCCCCTAGAGGTAGTCCGCCCGTAAAGGTCCACAATACCGATACATTTCTCTCATATTATTCTCCTCTTGTATACCATTCCACTTTCCTCAATAATCACCAACTCCTAATATTTAGAAATTGAACTTATTGTCATAATTTATGCAAATTGTTTCTTTTTTTTCTCGGAATGGCACACGGTTGTTTAATTGCAATTATTGGGAATTGATAATATAGAGAAAACTCTCGGTCGCGGGGAAGGTACCGCATATAGCGTAATCCACCCGCGGCTGCGATATTCTCGCATAATTTCACCTCGTTGTTATATTTTGATTATGTTCATGCTGTTTCCCAAAAATTAATCCCACATGCAAACTGTTTTTTTTTATAAAAATTTTTTTTGTGTTATACATGTGGTGGAGGAAGTTGGTTTGTCGTCCGTATATCGTCCGTAGTCTAGACGAATGTAACCCATTTGCGATTGAACTCTAAAGAGTTTAACAAGTAATTAAAATTTGCGGGGGCCCTTTTATGAAATATTTTAGTGAAACGACTAGCGCTAGTCGGAAATAAAGAGATTTGCGGGATCCTAGTAGTAGATACTTTGCGAGTTTTGTTTTTCGGAAATTAGCGAACAATTTGCGGAAAAATAATGGTCACCTCTTAGCGAGTTTCTTGTCGAAATTTGGCGAACAATTTGCGAAAATCTACCGGTAGTATCTTAGCGACCGCGCAGTAATACTGTCGACGGGCAGGTGCGTGGGAAATTGACGAAAAGGGTCCGATTTAGTGTTTTGATTGGGTTGTTGTTTTCCCCTTTTGGCGCGATAGAGAGAACGAGAAAGGGCTGGGGGAAAGGCAGTAAGTAGAGGTAAAGTCGGAATTCGGGTCGGTAAAAGAAAAATTCGCGTCGTAATAATTACGAGAAAAATTAGCGATACGAAAAAGAAAACGCACCCTCTCTGTCTAAAACGTGAGATATCGGGAATAATTCCATTTCGGGTCATACGGCCGCGGTTACGGGAACTCTGTTTCGAATTGGGTGTCGAGGTTCACGAATCAAAATGAGAAGTTCGTTAAATTTACCGAAAAAGGAACATGGGGACGACGGCGGAGAATCGGACTACGGGGACGCGTTAGATCATATAGCGGCCTTGCGCATTAATCAGCAAGGGAAAAATGAAAGCGGCGGCAGATCACCGCCCCGCGAATTTAGTTTGAGAGTCCCGCAGGATCAAAGGTGGAGACCTTGGTCTCCCGAACGACGCCGTAGTCTGGCATCAAGTATGCCGAGAACGAATCCCGAAGCCCATAGCGACCCCAACGCGGAAGTGCCACGCGGAGCAAGACCCCGAGAATTAAATTATAGAGGAACCCCCATCGCCGAAATAATTAGGCGATGGAGGCTAAAGTTCTCTGGTGAAGAGGGAGAGGACCCAGAAGAATTTCTGGAGGACCTAGAACACCAGAAACAGTATCACGGTATCGACGATATAGAATTGATCGACTGCGTAGCAGTTTGTTTCGGGGGCACAGCAAAGCGTTGGCACAAACGCAAGGGAAGTCGTTGCAGGAGTTGGGGGGAATTCGCGACCGCGTTTCGAGAATTTTTCGGGGACCCCGAATACCAATTCAACCTGGAACGGAACATTAGAGAACGATTCCAGGATGAGACAGAGCCCGTCCGCGAGTACATAATGGCCATGACCACGATGTTCGATAAATTACAGCCGCGGTGGACAGAGGAGAGAATGGCAAGGATATTGTATGAAGGCGCGAAATTATCGTTGCGACAAACGATAGCAAGAGAGTCGTTAAGCACGGTCGATGACGCGTCAGATAAGTTAGTGGAGGCGGACCGGGTCGAAGAGCGTAGAAAACGGGGGAATCCTAAACCATCGGAAATGGTGCACCCCGGGTTAGCATTCGATCCCAGTAGACATCTACGCGTAAAAGCACCCGGAAGGGGTAAGTCTGTCACTTTTGGGTACGCGAACGCGATATCCTCCGCTAGCGGGGGAGAAAGTGACGAGTCGGGCGGTCGACTCTCCCGACCCTTCCGTAGAGAATCTCGAACCGGATCAGCACTTCGCAAACCTCGAGAGTCGGGGGCAGGTAAACAACTGTCGTCGACGCCGGGGGGACGCGACAGATACCGACCCGGGAACAGATCACGTAGCTCATCCCGCGAAACCCCAGCTCGTACACCGAAGGAAACTGCAGCCGTGGCGGTGCAACAATGGCCGCGACGCGATAAACCGCGTGCTACCGGGAGGTACCAGCATCAATGTTGGAATTGTCGTAAGACTGGCCACCTGTCCCGAGACTGCCGCGAAGAACTGCGGCTGCACTGCTACGGATGCGGAGCGGAGGGGGTTACGATAAATCGCTGCCGAAGGTGCAGTAAACGGTCGGGAAACGAGGGGGGAAGTCAATCAAGGGGTCAGGAGAGACTTCACCCGAATTAATATCGGCCCGCGTAATGGTAAATGGGGATGTATACCGGCCGCCGCTACTGACCGTCGACGCGTACATCAGCAATTTCGCGACCCGCGCTTTAATAGACTCGGGCTCATCGCTGACCTTTGTGAGCCGAGAAACCCTCGAGAACGTCGAGGATAGAATTATCGAAATTAGAACAACAGATAAACCTTGCTATTTCCTCCTCGCCACCGGCGCAGTAGATCGAGCAATCGAGGAGGCACGTTTTTCGTTAAGAATAGGCAGAGAGAAACGCGATATATTTGCGCGAGTCCTAGACAATCTGGTGACACCCCTGCTATTAGGAACCGATTCAATCGCGAAGTTCGGCATAGTAGCCGAATACCACAATTCAGTGTGGTATTTTGCGAAACGGCCAAATGAGAAATTCCCTTTCGAGAATACTAACCCCGACACCGTATGTTGTGGTCTGCAAACGATTGAGGAAGCCGAAAAACGGCAATTAAAAGAGTTTCTCGAGACCACGTTACCGGAATTTAACGATATGACCGGAATGACGAACTTGACTAGCCACAGAATCGATGTGGGCGACCATCCCCCGATTAAACAGCGATATTATGCCGTCTCCCCGAAAGTACAGGAGGCCATATATAAGGAAGTAGATAAGCTACTGGCCGACGGCATAATAGAGCCATCGCAAAGTGGTTGGTCAAGTCCGATCGTGATGGTTAAGAAACCCAACGGTAAATACCGTTTTTGTCTCGATTTCCGAAAAGTTAACGAGGTCTCGAAGAAAGATGCGTATCCGTTACCGCTCATGACGCAAATCCTAGACAAGTTACGGGCCGCGAAATATATCTCGACCATCGACCTCAGTCAAGCGTATTTCCAAATTCCGTTAGAGGAAGGAAGCCGCGAAATAACAGCTTTTACGGTACCGGGAAAAGGTCTTTTCCATTTCCGCCGCATGCCGTATGGTCTGACAGGAGCACCCGCAACCTTTCAGCGATTATTGGACCGGTTAATAGGCCCAGAAATGGAGACTCACGCGTTTTCGTATCTAGACGATATAATTATCGTCACTAAAACATTCAAAGAACATCTCGAATGGCTCAAGCGCGTATTAGATAGGATCAAAGAAGCCGGTCTAATGATAAATCCTGATAAGTGCGAGTTCTGCTGTCAAGACGTCCGGTATTTGGGTTTCGTGGTGAGCCGAGAGGGATTAAAGGTGGACGCGGAGAAGATCCAACCCGTTTTATCGTATCCTCCACCGAAAACGGTGAAGCAGGTGCGGCGTTTTCTCGGGATGGCCTCCTGGTACAGGAGATTCATTCCGGGATTCGCCACACTTGCCGAACCACTGAACCGTCTATTACGTAAAGATCGCGAATGGGAGTGGAAGGACGCCCAACAAAGCGCCTTCGAATCCTTACGGGACGCGATCGCTTCGGCACCTACCCTCTCGTGCCCAAATTTCGAAACCCCATTTACCCTGCAGACGGATGCGAGCACGGTAGGTTTAGGCGCGGTATTAACGCAAGAGGTCAATGAGGTCGAACGCGTAATAGCATTCGCGAGTAGATCGCTCACATTACCGGAGCGAAAATATTCCGCTACAGAGCTCGAATGTCTCGCGATTGTCTGGGCAGTACAAAAATTTCGACCATACTTAGAAGGGTACGCATTTACGGTAATTACGGACCACAACAGTTTACGGTGGCTTAGAACTTTGAAAAACCCCACGGGTCGGTTAGCGCGTTGGGCCCTGCAACTACAGGAATATGATTTCCAAGTAGTGTATCGGCAGGGAGCCCTTAATAAAGTGCCAGATGCACTTTCGCGTATTTACGAGGGGGAGGGGGATACCGAAAGGGAAACTCATATCGCGGCCGCGGTTCGCCCAAAGTGGTACGAGGGAAAATTTGCGGAAGTCGAGAAAAATCCCGAGAAATTTCCGGACTGGGCAATTCGAGGCGGGGAGCTGTTTTGTCGAAGAACAGATCCGTTGATCGCGGAAACGCTGGGTTCCGACGGGAACGAGTGGAAACTCGTAATCCCAGAGGAACGGAGAACCGAGATCCTGCAGGAGGCGCACGACAACCCACAGGCAGGGCATTTAGGGGTCGAAAAGACCTATCATCGTATCGCCACCCGCTACTACTGGCCAGGCATGTATAGAACGGCAGTAGAATACGTAAGACGCTGTAATACCTGTCAGCTCACGAAGGTGGAACAAACACTCCCACCGGGGTTGATGGGTAGGCGCAGAGTCGACATGCCCTGGACAGTAGTAGCTGCCGACATTATGGGTCCGTTCCCTCCGAGCAGGTCCGGCAACTCGTACCTTCTCGTTATGCAGGATCTGTTCACAAAGTGGATAGAGTGCACCCCGCTTCGACGTGCAACCGGTCCGAAAATAGCGGACGCCCTAGAAGGGTTAATTTTTTCGCGATGGGGGACCCCGGATGTCTTGTTGACGGACAATGGTACCGAGTTCGCGAACAAGACTCTGAGGGAGCTTGCCGACGAATACGGCATTCGATTAAGTACCACCCCCCCGTACCACCCGCAAGCGAACCCAGTAGAGCGAGTGAATCGGATCCTGAAGACGATGATCGTCGCTTATATAGAGAGGGACCACCGAGATTGGGACTTGAATTTACCACAGTTTCGTTTTGCGTATAATACCGCGCACCATTCCGTTCTACAAGCCTCCCCAGCGTTTCTCAATTTCGGGCGTGAGCCGCGACCGGCAAAATGTGCGAGGGCTAACGTCGAGCCTCCGATCGACCTCGAGGTGACATCCAATGACAGCTGGAAGAAGCGGGTGTCGCAATTACCGACGCTGCGGCATTGGATGTTGGAAAACCTCGAGGACGCATATCGGAAACAATCGCATCATTATAATTTGCGTCGGAGAAACCGAGAATTTAACGTAGGGGACAGAGTTATGAAACGACAGCGAATACTTTCGTCGGCCGCTAACCATTTTGCGGCGAAATTATCGCCGAAATATACGGGTCCGGTAACAATTACGAAAAAACTATCACCGGGAGTCTATAACTTGGCTACCGAGGAAGGAAAAAACCTCGGCAAAGCACACATATCGGACCTCAAACCATACTTCCCCACTCATACGCCGAACGATAACAATTAACACCAAAGCCTCTCTTTACCAACAGATTACCGAAGAAAAACAATGGCCGCACGCCAGACTACGGTAGACTCGATCGTGGAGCGGTTAAAACTGCTCCATCCAATGCCGAAGGGAATCCGCGCGGCAACGGCGTCTATAACTTGCCGGCCGCACGGACCCATAGGAGAAGCCCAAAAAGAAATCGGGGAAGAACTCGACACGAGCCTACCCTGGGAGGACATATCAAAGGTGACAACCTCACCAACCACGTACGTGGCAACAGCCACGATCCAACTAGCACCCGAGAAGGAGGTGCCGGAACAACCGGAAGAACCAACGGTAGAGATACCACAAATGGAAGAGGAGGAGCGGAAGAAGGACGAATCTCAGCCGGAATTGGAATCAAAACCAGGGAGGATAGCAATTCCAACAAAACCGATGGGGCTAATGAAACACCTGCTGCTAGAACTGTTCCGCGAGGACAAGGGGGCCTGGAGCGGAATAGGACGGGGCAAATTGCCGTCGCAAAGGATGCAGGGGCCGACGGCGAGACCGAGCCCGAAGGCGGAACCAGGAGTAATACCGCCGGAGTTGTCGGACCCAGTCAGGGAGCCGACATCACAGAAAGAAAGGCAAATACAACCATCGCCCCACGAGACCGTGGAGAACAGAATGGAACGGATTCGGGCTGATCACCGCAAAACGGCGGAGACAGCGGAGAAAGGGATACGCAGAGCCCTCGCGTGTGATGTGACGAATCAGCCGGTACGCAGGGCCGGCACGAATATACAGGCCCAGAATATGAATGGCACCAGTATATCGATACATCACCAACAGTCAAGAGAATCGAACATGCCGACCCCGAATCGGCGGGAGGGGGCTACCGTAAGGCCACAACAAAGAGGTACAGCGAAGAGACGCGGGAAGGTGGGCCGACGAGGAGCGGAGGTCGAGGAAGGATGCTGGCGGTGCCGGGTGGTGGGCCACTGCCACTCGGAGTGCTTGGCACCCCAAAAGTGGCCCTACTGTTATCGGTGTGGTCGGCCCTTCTATACGGTCGAGACATGCCCCGAGTGCAGCGGCACTCGATACGGGCGGTACTAGGGGGCCGACCCACCACTCGTGTATCGGCCAGACACCGCCAGCAGCCGTAATGATAGCGGAAGCCGGTTATTGGGGGCCCGGATTTAAGTTTTTGTATGTCCCGTTTTACAATCACAAGAGGTAAAAGACTGAAAAAAAAAAAAAAAAAGTATTATTTTGTTTACCGGTCCCTCCCCCCTTCGTTAGCAATATCGTTTATTTCGTTCTAAAAGACTTAATTTTCGGAGGGTGGGAGGGACACCAGTATTAAAGCGCTCGAGGGGCGCGAATAAATGATTGTCGCCCTCAATGGTAGTTTCGTTATTTTAACCCTGACCCCTGCGTTCCTTAGGGTTCAGCGGAACCCAGCTTTAGCGAATCCGGTTTTCTCCCTTAGGTACCGGTCGTGTCATCAGGCTCCGCCCACATCAGGGAAAAGCAACGATTTTAAGGATATATTCGTCTGGATTGGTGATGGGTAGAAGCGTGTATGTCTCTACTGTGTCCGTCCCTATGTAATGGAGGATCCGAGGAAGAGCGTTCGTCCCCGAACTCGCGAACATGGAAGCCTGGCTGGTAACTGCCACCGGTGCCCCGGTCTCTTTCGGGGGGGGAGGAGTTGTGACGTGGCAGATTTAGCCTACGTCACTCCGAACCTTAGACGAAAGACCGGGTCACCGAAAAAGCGGTACAATAACGAAACGGCTATAACGAGCGCTCTCCCTGGGACATCCGAACGCCCGAAGAATAGAATTATCGCCTTTGAATGTCGCGCCGCCGGGCGCGACAAGAGTTTTCAGGAACCACCGAAATCGGCGAGGAGCCCGATACCTGTCTCCGGCCGCCGATTGGCGGAAGGCCGCAAGCGAAGACGCTCGGAACACTAATCACAGGGCGCCGCTGGCGAGGAAGACGGCGAGGATTGGACCGAGCCCGGATCTGTCAACCCGGAGAAAGCGGCGAGGCTGTTAAACATAAGGACGATCAGCAGTCCACCCTCGTCGACGTCTCATCCGGAAAATGCCATGAGAGCTACACCGGAACGGCTCGGATCCATGGATGCCGACTTACCGCCTTATATCGGCCGGGCTTCGGAAAAATAGAAAATACCGAAGGCCCGGGCCGACATGTCATCGAGTCGTCCCTGCTCCCAGAAACAACGTGATTGGCCCGAGCGTCGCCGAAGACGAGAGTGGGGGGAAAACTCGCTTCCGCGTTCCGAACCATCTCGAACTGGGCCACTGGGTCGAAGGACTGTTTACCGTGCACACGTGCGAATCTTAGACCGCGATAATAAAAGTATTTTGCGACTGCCGCCACTACAGCGATATTGGTAAGTGCCGGTCAGGCTTTATTTCGATATATTTTGTGACCAGTTCGTGTTGGTTCGGGGACGTTATTTGAGTTCGCGAAAGTTCGTACCGCGGTGTACCGCGTGTTTCCCCGCGTTTACCGTTGACCAGGAGTCGCTCTCCTGAGAGGCTCGCGAGGCCGCGGATCGTGTGTCGCCGAATCCTCGTGCACGAGCTATTCGGGACCCACGATATTCGCCCGGTAATTCTTCGGGTTACCCTCGGATCGTTCCTCGGGAGGATAATGCGCCGTATTCGTTTCGTGGCGTTCACCGTTCGCACGTTTCGCCCAGTCTCGAATTAGGAACGCGTACGTCACCGGAGCTCGGTCGAATTCGTGCCCTCGTGGCTTGTAAATTCACGCGAAGTCCTGTGACGACCGAGCTCGACGCGATAGAAGTTATTCCGCGCGATCGGCCGAACAGCCGCCGTCACTTTCGTGTTCGCGCCGGCAAAGCTATTGACTACCGCCGGCAACGGCCGGCGGATTGTATGACCATCTCGTTTTAATAAACGACTATATTTTGCCCGAGATCTACCGAGTAGCTTCATTTACCGTGAGAAACGTTCTCGTCGCGGGGAATGCCCCGTTCCTTTCCTCACGTGGTTCCCTGGACCTGTTCGCGGCCGTCACCGGCCTAAACGATGTTCGTAGATTCGACGCCGCTTTGAGAACCGAACGAATCGTTCGAGAGTTTCGCGTGGTACGGTATAGTACCTGGCGCCCGTTCACTTCGTGTCCAAATTTGTCGTTCCGTTCGAATCTGCGAAGATCTTTTGTCTCGAGAGGACCACGTGTCGCGCGACCGAGCGTGGCCCGGTCGCAAGGCCATAATTTCTCGAAGGCGGTTATCTCTCGGTTCGCCGGGAAATAAACGCCGTGACAAAGTATAGGTAGGTAGGTAGAGGTGAGTATAAATGTTATAGGTAAACGACGTATGTATATCGGTGTAGCCAGAAGTATATAGCTATTATAAGAGAACGACGGTAAGTATGTATGTAGGTGTATCCAGGTGAGTATATGTAGGTATAAGTATGAGTATTTTTAAGGAACGGCGGTAAGTATGTATAGGTGTATCCAGGTAGGTATAGGTAGGTAATTCTTTTCAGTAACGGCGGTAAGTATATAGGTGTAACCAGGTAAATGGATTTTTAAGTAAACGCCAGTAGGTATGTATATAGAGTATACAGGTAAGTATAAGTAGATACGTACGGTATATATGAATATATGTGAATATATGAGTATATGTGTTTGTAGTTTGTAGTTCTATGCGTTTAGTTAAGTTTTTGTGTGTTGTGTTTGTATTGGCGTTTTTCCGTTTTCTAGGTCTCTATCTCTGTTGTTATCTCTGTTGTTTTTAACGTTTTCTGTATTATTGTCCCTGTTGTTGGTTTTACGTCGTGACTCAAGTGCTTTTCGGTATGCGGGGCATCTGAGACTGCCGTCACGATGGCCCTCTGTCGAGCACACCACGCATTTCTCAGAGTTGTTACATTGGGTGGCGTGGTGTCCCTCTTCACCGCAGCGTCTACAGAGTTTTGACCTGTCAGGACCCTGGCAGGTTCTAGTTGTGTGTCCGAATTCACGACAGCGGAAGCATTGAATTACTTCTTCCCTCTCGACCACTCGGCACCAGCCCCAGCCTACGCGTAAAGAGCGTCTTTCCAATAGTTTGTCGGCTATCGCTGTAGGGGCAATGAGGGTAGCATTTTGCCGGCCAGCAAAGGCTGGGCGGAGTGCTTTCAACGTAATTTCCTCGGTAGTAGTTTCAGGGAGAGCTGCAACTATGGCCTCCTTTATTTCATCAACTGTGGCGTCGCCCTCCAGCTGTTTGAGATGAAGTACCTTATTTAACGCTCTTCTAGGTCCTGTCAAAGCTCTGGCCCCAGCTATCCTGGAATTTACTAGTTTGCTGAAGCTTGATGCCTTTGTCGAGTCACCTTTTATATCAACGAGAACCTGGCCATTTCTGCTAGATCTAACGCCCGAGACAGAGTAGCCTTCCTTGTCGATATTAATCTCATTTTTTAGCGTTTTTAGGGTTTCGGCAAAGGTCATGGTGCCGGTATTAATGAGAACAGTTTCATGTCCTGGTCTTATTTTTCTGTTGGCTTTTTTATATTTTTCGCAGTGTATAGCGACTTCAATGTCTGTGTTTGCGAAGATGATCTCCACCATCTTCCCTATTCTGGCCAGTTCAGTTGGATCGCTGCAGCTCAAGGCGATATTCTTCCTTCCATCCCCAAGTGAGATATCTTTCAGTTCGCTTATAGATTGGTAGGTGTCTTTTTCATTCGCCAGGATGTTGGAGGTTTGTTTGTTTATCAGGTAGAAAATATATTTATCCCTGAGTACCTGGCTAGTTCCAGTGGTGTTTCTTTTTCCAGGTAGTCGGGTGGTATTTACGAGGCAGACGCATGATCCTGGTGTAGGGTCTTGTGCTCTCATCTCGGTGATACCCTGAAATTTGTCCAGGATAGCCCTGCTGGGGCCTCTCTCAACTGTAAAGTCTGCTGGGATGAAGCACGCCAGATCGGATTCACCAGGGGTAAGTATGTCTGTGTTCGTTACTACAGTTCTTTTGTATGTTGAGTCGCTCCATTCTCTCTCCAGTAACGGGTACACATTATCATATTTGTTGTCTTTGTCTATCCAAGGGCGGAGTTCTTCTTCTTCAAGGATATCTGGGTTGTTTGTTTGGGTTCCTATCGTCCGAGTAGATGGTCGGGGTTTCATATTGGCATCTTCGATAGGGGTTTCCGAACTCTTGTCAGATTCCGAATCTAGATTTATCACCATAGTTTCAACACCAGGTCTCATGGGGTCATTTGACCTTTGACTGCTGCAGGAGCGGTCGCGATTGATGTTTGCCACCTCTCGTTGCATCTCGTTGAATAATCTTATGGTTTTAGATATGGTCGCCTTTGCCTCATTTATCACATCTCCTCTGGTTCTAAAATAAGTCAGGTCTTTCATTGCTTCTGCAAGGGCTTTTACAGTATGATTTAGATTAGAGCAGCCATTGTCTTTGGTCCTAGATCTTTCTCTCTTCCTTTTCTTATTTTCCTGTTCTGGGGAATCATCAAGGAAGAGGGAGATCATTTCCTGTTTATCAGGGAAGGTTTCGTACATCCCTGATGCAGAATGCGAACGCGGTCTCAGTGCGGGTTTCAATTGCCGTAAAGCAGTCGTTTCCTTGTTCCTAGGAACTGTCGGGTCTTCAGGGTTTGAGGTGGCTCCTGTCGGAGGACTTCTAGCGAGACTCCTGGTGGGGGTAAATCCAGTAGGAGGGTCGTTAGTGGAGCCTTTCTTTTCAGCTTCGAATTCAAAGTTCAGAGTCTCCAAATGAGCCACATTCGAGGAATCTACATTCGTCTCGGTCTTACTTGTGCTGGTGTTTTCACCTCCTCTTACTTCTTCTTCTTTTTTTTTTTTGGATTTTTTGTCTTTGTGGTTGTGTTTTTATTTGAAATGCCTGCCATGGCTAGTAAGATGTAGTTGTAACGACGGTTCGCCCATTATGGGACCCCTACCGCAGTAGGGGTACTATCCCCGCCGGAGTTTAGCCCTAGTTATGCCACGCCAAAGCCGAGAAGCGGTTTATCAGCTGGCCAAGCCTATTGACGTGGGAAAAATGACTCTACAGAAAATTAATATTAGATGCTAAAGGTTTTACGTCACCCCTATCGAAGGGAGGCACCGGCTCCGAAACCGGATATTCCCCCAACTTCGGGCTAGACGGTGCGCTGGTTTACCCCCCAACGCACAGGGTATGAGGAAATACTGGCCAAGTAATCCTCCACCCCTGCGCCCGCATTCACGGCTTCAACCCCCGAATAGGCTCCAGTCAGCTGAAGGTAGCGGTTTTCCCACATTAAACATGTAAGTGTTACCACATACAGAGGTCAGGTACAGACATATCCCTCAGCCCCGGTCGGGAGGCTACTATTCCCCCTTGTTTAGTCTTCGGGGAATATCCACCGTGAAGCGACCGCAGCCCACTCACACACACATACATACACATTCCCTCAGTACACCGGCACTGCCCCATCTGCGTGAGAGGCACGCAGTACAAAGAGCGGGGAGTGTCGTGTGTAACCCCTCGCCCCGTTAGCACACACCGCAGTGTGCCCCAGGGACCACCACGTGGAGGTGGAGCAAGAGGGTTTAGGATATGGACCACCACCCCTGTAGTCATACCCTCCAATAGATCAGAGTCACCATTGGAGAGCCCCATATCCCTAGGTCCCCAACCTAACCTAACCTAACCTAACCTAACCTAACCTAATATTTTTTTTTTTTTTATTACTGAGGAGGGGAAAATACATTCTGTACGTCGTGAGGGACTCCGATGGCGTGTACCCCCTAAAAACCCCTCCTCCTCTAATCCTATTGTTCTAGGCATATACAAGAAAGGGACCCAACCCACGCGGAACCGCCGAAAAGCATTACTACGCGTAGTTAAATTCCCCTTTCTAACCCTTAAATCCCTTAAATTAAATTAAAATTAAACAAGTATATATACATTTGTACAAAGGTTATGTCCGATTAGCTCTATCTCTGAGTCTGCGAGCACGCTCTTCCTTTTGTATCGTTCGTTCCTTTTCTTCCTTGTCGGTCATAATCTCCTTGATGAACGTTTTGATTAGGGGCCTCTTCTTTGTGTCCTTTAGGGCCGGTATAAGATCCCTCCAATTGAGACTACCGATCATATTTCGTAAGCGTTCTCTCTGGTTATTCCATGCTGAGCATTCGAACAGAGTGTGTTCAGGGCTATCCACCGTGGTATTGCATCCTATGCAGATATTATTGTCACACTTGCCCATCCTGGATAAGAAGTCGGCAAAGCACCCGTGTCCCGTAATTATTTGTGTTAGGTAAAAGTCTAAAATGTATGGACCCCATCCTATCCAGTCAGATATTTGCGGAATAAGCGCGTGCGTCTTTCGCCCATGAATGGCGGTATCCCACCGAGATTGCCAGAGTCTAATTGTGGTGTTTCTTTCTTCGTCCTTAATCTCTCTTTGTTTTATTTTGTACTGGTCCTCGTACGTCCTGTCAATGTCCGCGACTCTCAGGAAGATGCGCCTCCTTTCTTCTGCCAACAGTGTTAGCGGAGGTACCCCCGCCAGTACACATAGCGCTTCTAGAGAGGTGGTTCTGTACGCCCTCACCACTCTAGCTAGTGACATTTTTTGTATACTATTTAGTATTCTGGATTTTGTGACCTGTTTAACGACTATAGACCAAATCGGGGCTGCGTACAGCACCACCGATTCTACCACTCTATAGTATAGAATACGAGAAAGATAGGAGGATCCACCGATGTTCAACATGATTCTGCTAAGGGCTCCAGATACTTTAATTGCCTTTGTGGTCACTGTTTTTAGGTGGCTATTGAAAAATTGGTTACCTTCTAGTATCAGTCCAAGGTATTTAACCTCTTTCTGGGGTGTTAAAGTGACGTTGTTAAGTTGTATATTTATCCCGCGTGTGGAGTTCCTTCCCGTTAGTAAAAGTAATTCCGTTTTCTCGGGAGCCAGGGATAATTGGTTCGCCTGGAACCATTGACTGATCTTTGTCAGGGCAAGGGTGGCTCTCGAGGATAGATCCAATGCTTCTGAAGCGCTTACGATAAGTGCCACGTCATCTGCGAATCCATACAGATAGACTCCCTTAGGGAGGACTGTCTTTAGAAGGTCGTCGTATTGGATATTCCATAGTAGTGGTGCAAGCACCGAGCCCTGGGGTACACCCGCGTAAATATTCACCTCTTGTTGTCGTCCATTACTATCTGTATATACTACCATTCTATCTTCTAGGTAACTTTTAAGTATATCAAATAACTTGGTTGGGAGTTTTCTGGCTGCCAGTGCCCTAACCAGATTGCTCCATCTTACCGTATTGAATGCGTTACGTACATCCAATGCGACCATAGCGCAGTGGTGAGTCTTTGTTTTAGCTTCGTTCCATCGCTTCATTACTTCAGCGATTGCATGCACCGTGCTTTTCCCTCGGCAAAAGCCATATTGATTATGCTCAAACTTAATTGTTTTCATTAGACGCGTTTTTAGACAATGCTCCAGTACCTTGGCGACATTGGATAAAATAGTGAGTGGTCTCCAGCCCACAACACCATCTGATCCCGGTTTTTTGGGTATGAGGACTAACCTACCTTTTTTCCAAGTTCTGGGGAAATAACCCAGGTTATAACATGTATTTATTAGGTGTGTTAAGTGTTGTGCTGCTATGGTTCCTAGTATTTTGACAGCCTCAGAAGGCAAGCCGTCTAGCCCTGGTGCTTTCTTTTTCACTGCTTTGATCGCATCCAATATTTCTGATGTCGTAAATGGGCTATCGTCACTGGATCCTGTGTTATTTGGTATGTTTTCTATTTCGTCCGGTGTGGTTTGAAAGAGCGAGTCGATTGTTCTCTTTGTATCATCATCAGACAGTATCGAGGGAGGGGGCCTGCCTGAGACCGTGCCCATCACCCACTTATAGGGCTTACCCCAGATATCGGCATCTATACCCTCTATGAGTTCGGTCCAAGATTTCCTCTTAGCCTTTATTATCTCTATCTTTAGTTTTTTCTTATTCTCTTTGTGCTTTTTATAGCATTCTTCTATTATTTCAATTGGTTTGTTCTTGGACCTTGCCCTCTGTAATTCGCGCCGAGATGTTATGGCTCCTTTTCTAAGGGTGGCTATTTCTTTGTTCCACCACCAGACCTCTTTTCTTTTTGATGGTTTTGGGTAATAACAGGTAGCTTCATATATATCTTCTAGATTTTGAATATAGGAGTCAATGTCCTCTATCGTGGTGATAGAAAGAGGATCGGCAATTTTCGCCATTTGCAAATAGAGTTTGCTGAATTCTTCGGTGTTCAGTTTCTTATTTATTTTTATCGTTGTGCTCTTTATTTGTTCGTTTAAGTGGAATTCATGTAGAAGATACCTGTGGTCAGAGGCTGAGTGTTCCTCCATGATACGACTGCTGACAATGTTATTTGCCAGATTTTTCCCACGTAGCATGAAGTCTACAAGTGAGCATCGGCCGTTTTTTTTCGAAAGTATGTGTCCCTTGGCTAGGAGTGGGTATAAGATCGCAGCTGTTGATGAGTTCTATTATTACTCCTCCGCGCTCATCCAGGATATTGGAGCCCCACAAGGGGGATTTTGCATTGAAGTCTCCTGCAACAATGCATCTACTTTTATCGGTCCCATTTAGAAAATTTTCGAGTTCTGCTATTCTTTCTTTATAGGTGTCCAGTGTTGTATTTGGGGAGTAGTAGCAAGATACAACCGTTAAGGTTTCCAGTTGCACTGCCACTATGCCCTTGCCGCTATAGATGCCTCTGATGTTAGTGAGTGCGCCGGCTTGTGGGAACCAGATTGATGAGAGTTTGTATCCGTCGTTATACCAGTATGTTGGAGGAGCCCAAGGATCAGCAATCAATACTATATCAGCTTCATGTTTAAGAGCAGTTTGGGTGAGTAATTCCTGCGCCACCTTACAGTGGTTTAGGTTTATCTGGAGTATTTTTAACTTTTTCTTCTCTACCCCAGAGGCCGTAGCAGTTGGAGGTGACATTTTGATAGAGGTAAGTATTATAAATATAGAGGTAAGTATATAGAGGTAAGTATTAATAATTAATAGTATGTAGAGTAGGTATATAGAGGTAAGTATATAGCGGTAAATATTAATAAATAGATAAATAAATAAATAAATAGATAGGGTAAGTAGTTTTATATACAATGTAGGTTTATATAGATAAGTATATGTAGTTGTTTAGTATGTACAATTAAGTAAATAAGGGTTTAATAAATACAGGTAGTGTGTATTTAGGGTTTATTTACAGGGGATCTCTTTTCTCCGTTTGGTGATTTCGTCGTATGAATATTTTTTTTATCTTTCTCTCTGTCCCTGCTTTTTGTGGCCCTAGAGTCTTCTAGTGCCTTACGGTATGCCGGGCATCTTAAGTTACCGTCCCTATGACCTTCTAGCTGGCATAGTAAGCACTTTTCTGGGTTTTGGCATTGAGCTGCTTGATGGTCATCACTTCCACAGCGGCGGCATAGTTTAGATCTATCGATCCCCTGACATGCTTTTGAGGTGTGACCGTAATCCCTACATTTGTAGCACTGGAGGACATCCTCGCGTTCGATGATACGACATTGGCCCCAGCCCACCCGGAGAGTTCGCATAGTTAGCAATTTGTCAGCGACATCCACCGGAGCGATAACTGTCGCGTTTTGACTGCCCGCATATGCGGGGCGTAAAGCCTTGATCGTAATGTTTTCTGGGACCGTACCCGGGAGGTGGTTACAGATGGCTTTACCTATGTCCCCAGTTGTGATATCGCCGTCTAGCTGCTTAAAGTGCAGAACCTTTTTTTGGGAGGATATCCCCCCCACTAATGCCTTAGCCCCCGATATTCTTGAGTTAATCAAGGAGCTGAAGCTTGCCGCCTTAGCTGTGTCCCCTTTGATTTTGACAACGACTTCGCCTTTTTTACTGGCTTTAACTCCAGCGATGGAGAATCCTTCTTTGTCTATGTTTATGTTGTTTTTCAATGTTTTAAGGGTTTCCGCATAGGATCTCGTTCCGTTGTTTATTAGCACGGTTTCCATGCCGCTTTGAGGCTTTTTGTAGTCCTCCTTATATATGTTGCCATGTATGCTAATGTTTGTTTTCGTATTACGAAAAATGTATTCCACCATCTTCCTCATTGTGTTCGGGTCTAATTTATCGTGGTTTGTAATCGATATGTTTTCCCTATTGTAGTCCATGGAAATATCCCGCAACTCTTTTATGGCTAGAAATATTGCTTCCGGGTCGGTTTTGCTTTCTTCATTTTCACTATCTATTAGGTAGTGTATGTATTTTTCCCTAAGGATACCTGGATTTACTCCGGGTCTCCTTGCAGGCATACACGTGGCCATCACTAAGTACATTGATGTGCCCGGGACAGGATTCTGTGTCTTCAGTCCATCTATTCCTTGATGTCTATCCATGATTTGTTTGCTAGGGCCTTTGTCTATCTTAAAATTAGCCGGCACGAAGCAGGCTATATCAGCGTCCTTACTATTCAATATATTTGTATTTGTCGTTGAGGTCCTTTGAAAACAACTGTTGTTCCATTTTCTGTCTTTCACTAGTAGAAAGTCTTCGTAATTAATTTCTTTCTCATTATAGTTGCTCATTTCATCCGAATCGAGTTCTTCAGGGTTGCTGGTTTGAGTCCCGATGCTTCTGGTCTCAGGTCTTCTTTTGGGAGATTCCATATTTCCTGTGTTTGTATCTAACATGTTTTTGTTCTTCAGAGACTGTGCTGTTATTCTGCTGTTGCTCAGGGAGCGGTTTCGCTGACTGGCGCTTTTTATGACACGTTGCATATCATTGAATGTCTTTATGGTTTTAGTGATTGCTGTTTTTATTTCCAATTTCACATCCTCCCGGCCTTTAGTTAGGTTGGACAGGTGTTTGATGGATTCCGCCAGCGTCTTTAGGTTAGCACTTAGATCCATGTTTAAAGAGGTCTCTGCTCTTTTTGGCAGCCTCTTCCTCTTTCTCTGTTGTTCGGGGGAATCTTCTTCGAAATCGAAATAGAGTATTTCCTGCATCTGTTCTTCAACTACCTCTGTAATGTCCGAGTCCGAATGGGATCTTGCTCTAGTCTCTCCTTTGGTCAATGCAAGTTTATGTGTGTTCCATTCTGTCTCCATGACAATCGTGGGTTTTGTACCCGGCTTCCCTGGCTGGGGACTCCTGCTTAGTGTTCTGTTAGGTGTAAAGACTGTAGCTTCGTCTCTGTGTTTATAGGGTGTGGAGGTACCCGGCTTATATAAGTCTCTAGTGTCTTCTACAAATGTGTGTTCGTCTTCTGAGTCAGGTACATAATACACACTTGTCTCCACGTTGTCTTCAGTTTCAGTCTTCTTCTTCTCCATCTCCTCATTATTTTTTTTGTGGTTTTTTGTTTTTCGTTTTTTGTTGTTATTGTAATGTAAGATTCCATGTGAGTCCCACGAGCGTGGTCGGAACTAAAAGTCACCTTAGGCAGAGCCGCCTTACCTAGGGAGGCCCAAGATACTCCGAGGGGCGGGCTGGTACCCCGGAGGTGGCATGCTATTGATCCGGTGCACCCACCAGATCCACTCCCGGCGCTCCGCATTCCCGGGGATGCTCCTTCGCCGCATGCCAAAACTTAGAGTTAAGGACTTTTTTAAAGAGGTTTCTCCTCCTCGCGGGACCGGCCGATAAAGGCAAGCCCCCCCGCTCCGGAACCTTCCGGTTTGCGGTCTGTGGCCCTGGAAAGACATCTTGCTGTCCAGGACACGTGGTTCCACGCGAGGACATTGCCCATCTGCGGGAGAAGCCCGCAGGAAAAAAAGAAGGGGGAATGCCCCCGCGTGCACCCCTCGCACTGTTAGCACACACCGCAGTGTGCCCCAGGGACCACCACGTGGAGGTGGAGCAAGAGGATTTAGGATATGGACCACCACCACTGTAGTCATACCCTCCAATAGATCAGAGTCACCATTGGAGAGCCCCATATCCCTAGGTCCCCAACCTAACCTAATCTAACCTAACCTAACCTAACCTAACCTTTTTTTTTTTTTTAACGAGGAGGGGAAAATACATTCCGTACGTCGTGAGAGACTCCGGTGTTGTGTACCCCCTAAAGACCCCTCCTCCTCTAATACCCTGGTCTGAAGCCCTAGAATTAAGCGGACCCCTTCCCCACGGAAACCACCTATTCGGTATTACTTCGCGAGGTTGTTGAACCCTTATTCCTGCTGTAACTATGTCTATATTATACAATATGTACAATTTTACAGTTACATTAGTAACTAAAAACTACATTAGAAAAGATATATACAAGTCAAATGTATATACAGGGTGTCCCAAGACCCCTTCGACTCCGGGAAATGGCAGGTTCCTTAGGTCATTTGAAGCAACATTTTCCTTTGCACCAATGTCAGCCGGGGCTTTGTTTAGGAGTTATTAACGAAAAACACGGACCAATCAGAGCGCGACCTAGACGCGCGATGGCACGTTCAGCCAGGCGCTCCGGGAGACGAGCGCGGTGTAACGCCGCGATGCCGCAACGAACAAGAGTTTCTCGAGATTATGTGAATCCTCCCCGATTTGGATGAGCTTTGGATATGTTGTCAAGACCATCATTCTGAACAACATTTCCCTTTACAGTTTTTGTCGGCCGGCTTTAGTTTACGAGATACATAATTGTAAAAACTTGTAATTGTAAATCGATCGATTGTACTATCTGAACTATTTCCTCTCCGATTTCGATGAGCTTTGGATATGTTGTCAAGACCATGATTCTGAACAACATTACCCTTTACAGTTTTTGTCGGTCGGAAGAACTTTACTTGTCAATTCATATGGGTGGATCTCTTTACCCGACTTACGGCAACTTTACCCGAACGAGGGAAAAAGCAGAAACTGATTGTATTAAAACCTCACTTATTCAGCCGTAAATCCATTTGCTGCTTCGAAATGTGTGTCACTGGGTCACTCGGTGACGAACTGCACAGATGTCTTCAGGTATACGACAGTACCGAAAGCTAAGGGACGTACGGCCAGGTCGACGAACTGCACAGCCGGTGGTAAAAGGCCTAAGGGATGCGCGGTCAAGTCGACGATCCAGAATTTCAGTTTCACTTTCGAATCGGTAAATAATTCGTATGTTTATTTCACACAGATGCCTTGAAATTTTTCCACACTCACAATCACTGTTCACATTTGTCAACACATAGTTATGCACTAATAATAATTGCCATATCCCTTGTCCTGCTGCACAAATCACAACAATCAGGTAATGCAATCACTAGACTGCGGATTTCATGCATTTGTAGCAAACATGAGTAGGTGCATTTTAAGACACTAGAGAGATTAAAGTAATTTCAGAACACCAATGTATTATTTTCAACTTCTTAAAATGATCACAGTAAGAATCAAATATCTGTCTGGCTCCTGTCCCTTGTAATAGCGGCAGCCAACTTTCATTTTACATACAGATCCGCAGTCTAGTGATTAGATTAAATAATCGTTTAATTAGTTTAAGCAATTATTATTAGTGCATAACTATGTGTTGACAAATGTGAACAGTGATTGTGAGTGTGGAAAAATTTCAAGGCATCTGTGTGAAATAAACATACGAATTATTTACCGATTCGAAAGTGAAACTGAAATTCTGGATCGTCGACTTGACCGCGCATCCCTTAGGCCTTCTACCACCGGCTGTGCAGTTCGTCGACCTGGCCGTACGTCCCTTAGCTTTCGGTACTGTCGTATACCTGAAGACATCTGTACAGTTCGTCACCGAGTGACCCAGTGACACACATTTCGAAGCAGCAAATGGATTTACGGCTGAATAAGTGAGGTTTCAATACAATCAGTTTCTGCTTTTTCTCTCGTTCGGGTAACGTTGCCGTAAGTCGGGTAAAAAGATCCACCCATATGAATTGACAAGTAAAGTTCTTCCGCGACCGACAAAAAGTCTAAAGGAAATGTTCAGAATCATGGTCTTGACAACATATCCAAAGCTCATCCAAATCGGGTAAAAGATAGTACAATCGATCGATTTACAATTAAAAGTTTTTACATTTATCGCGTAAACTAAAGCCGGCCGACAAAAACTGTAAAGGGAAATGTTGTTCAGAATCATGGTCTTGACAACATATCCAAAGCTCATCCAAATCGGGGAGGATTCACATAATCTCGAGAAACTCTTGTTCGTTACGGCATCGCGGCGTTACACCACGCTCGTCTCCCGGCGCGCCGGGCTGAACGTGCCATCGCGCGTCTAGGTCGCGCTCTGATTGGTCCGTGTTTTTCGTTAATAACTCCTAAGCAAAGCCCCGGCTGACGTTGGTGCAAAGGAAAATGTTGCTTCAAATGACCTAAGGAACCTCCCATTTCCCGGAGTCGAAGGGGTCTTGGGACACCCTGTATATAAATAAATACGTAAAAATAAATAAATATAAATAAATAAATAAATACATAAATAGATAGTAGTGTTGTCCTATCTTCTTCTTGGGCCTGGATTTCCTCTCGCTCGTCTGAGATTTCGTTCCTCTTGTTCTTCTTTTTGTAGTGAGTGTTCTTTTTCCTCCTTATTTTGCATTATGGCTGTTGATAATTTTGGATCGGGATTTCCGAAATAAACGTTCACGACCATTTGCAACCACTTTCGCGACAATAACAATATTTTATTTATTATATATGGTCCTTAATTAATTGGATGTACATGGATATGCTCTACTTGTCTCACCATTCACGCACAATGCCAACGGCTTGCTCACTCGTTACACACGCCATCTTTATTCTCTGTGCAAGACGGAATAGCAACTCGCTACGTGGAGCTGCTCGCGCATGCGCTTCTTTCAATATATATATATATTTAGATATGTGTAGCGCACGAAATTACACATAATTCAACACACCTCCTTAATTTTGTGCTCTATACGTTCATTAATCTGTTTTATTTAAATTCAAAAGTAATCTAATTTTCTCGAATTTACTTCTCCCCAAAGCTTTCGTTAAAATGTCAGCTATATTATTTTCTGAATCCACTTTTATAATATCAATTTCCTTGCTTTCGTAACATTCATTTACAAAGTGGTAATGAACTTCGATATACTTAGAGTTTTTTGTTAAGTTTCCAAATTTGGATATTGCTATAGCCCCAGAGTTATCTTCGTAAATCTTTGTTGGTATTTCGGTATTTACCTTAAAATCTCTCAACAATTTTCTTATAAATATAATTTCGCTAACTGCTTCTGATAAAGCTACGTATTCGGCGGCTGTCGACGATTTTGTCACACTGCCTTGTTTTTTTGATTTCCAGTATATCACGTTTCCGAAAAGTCTTAGTATGTATCCCGTAGTGGATTTTCTATCAACTTTGTCCCCAGCCCAGTCAGCGTCAACGAAACAGTCTATCACTTCCGCATTCGCGTTTCTTTTGTATGTCAATTTTAATTCTTTAGTCAGAAACAAGTATTTGAGAATTCTTAACGCATATTTATAATGAGTTTCATCATAATTATTTTGAAAACGACTTAAATAATTTACGCTATAACTAACGTCCAATCTTGTTCCAGTGCTAATATACAATAATGCTCCTATGAGATTTCTATATTTAATATTGTTTGAGGCTGACTGTGCGGGTTCCAAACTTAGGTTTTGTTCCATCGGCGTACAATACAGTTTACTGTTTTCAATATTATACTGCTTAGCTAATGATTCTATATAACTACTTTGATCTAGTTTCATTTCACATTTCTTATAATTGTACTCTATGTTAATCCCTAAGTAAGTCTTTACTTCACCTAAGTCTTTCATTGCAAATTTATTAGACAGTCCGTTTTTTACTTCATCGATTAATTTTTTGGTTTTTCCACATATTAGGAGATCGTCTACAAATAGAATTAAATATATAATGTCTTCGTTCTGACGCCTCATGTACAGGCAATAATCGCTTTCACTTCTTCGAAATCCTAATTGTAACATGTAATGGTCGAAACACTCATACCACGCTCTTGAACTCTCACGCAATCCATACAATGCCTTATTGAGCTTACATACTCTTCCACTCTTATCGTCGTAACCTACAGGTTGCTTTACGAACACTTCTGATTTTACAGCTCCGTTCAGGAATGCTGTTTCGACATCCATTTGCATAATCATCAAACCATATTGACAACAATAAGATAATAGTAACTTTAATGTTTGAACTTTTGCTACTGGAGAATACACGTCTTCCAGTATTTCTTTCTGTTGGAAACCCCGAACAACTAATCTCGCCTTCTTACGATTATCAGATTTATTCGTAAACACCCATTTTAAATCTAATACTTTCTGCTTTTCCGGTTTCTCTACTAAATGCCAAGTTTTATTTTTAGTTAAACAATTCATTTCTCGATCCATTGCTTCTTTCCATAAATCAAAATCATTACTTTTCACAGCTTCTTCATAAGTACTAGGACTATCGGCGCTCACAAAATTTACATAAATATAGTAGGAACTTGTTTGACCGTATCTCTCAGGTTTCTTTCTGTCACGCTCTGACCTTCTCAATTCATTTTCTATATCATTAACTGTTTCTTGTGGTCTATTACTCGAATTTCTAGTTTTTTCTGTTTTTATCTTTTCGATTCTATTTTCTTTTATTATACCATTGTTGTTTTCGTTTGATTCAGAGTTTTCATCAAAACTTTTTTCTGATTCATTATCTGTTTCATTTTCACCTTTAAATCCTACTAAATTCTCATTTTCATCTATGAAATCTACGTGTCTTGTGACTATAATTTTGCCGTTTACCAAAACTCTGTATCCAACGTATTCATAACCTACAAGTATACCAATGTCTGCTTTTCTATCCCATTTCGAATATCTTTTTATTTCAGGTACCCTCACGAAAACTTTACTTCCGTACAATTTTAAATTGCTAATATTTGGTTTCTTTCTAAAGAATATCTCGAATGGAGTTTTATTTTCACGAGTATTTGTAATGATTCTGTTTTTTAAGTATGCTGAGGCTTTTACTATTTCTGGCCAATACTTAATGTTCAATTTTGAATCAGATAGTAAACATCTAGCGGAGTTCATAATTGTTCTGTTATAACGCTCAGCTGTTCCATTCAATTCGTGAGCATAAGGTGGACAAGGTTCTACGAAAATCCCCTTTTCGCTTACTAAACTGTACATATCTTTATTCATGTATTCCTTGCCATTGTCACACCTTAGTCTCTTTATTTTCTTACCAGTAAAATTTTCAACTTTGTTTATGTAATCACGGAAGCATTTGTGAACTTCGCTTTTTGATTTTAATGTATAGATTAGTGCGCATTTGCTGTAGTCATCTATAAAAGTCAAAAAATATTTTGATCCATCATACCCAGTATTAGTGTGAGGCCCATTTAAATCAGTATGTACTAATTCTACAATTTCATTTGCTTTACTGCGGTTATTTTGGAAAGGCAAATTGTGCATTTTATTTTGAATGCAAGTCCCACATTTTAAATGTATTTGTTCAAAATTTTCTGGCATTCCATCAACTAATTTTTCCTTACACATCGTATCTAAATAATTGAAATTTACGTGCCCCAAAATTCTGTGAAATTTTTCTTTCAGAGTCATCCTTTGTACGCTATTTGCATGAGCTTCTTGTTTAACAACGTAACTATTTAATTTATATAAGCCATATTCTTTAAATGCAATTCCAATCAAGTTATTGTACTTGTTATAAATCTTGGACTTATTTCCTATAGAGATAATCTTGTTTTGATCTGTCACTCTCGCATAGCTAATTAAGTTTCTATCCATTTCTTTTACGTAAAATACATTGGACATTGTTATTTTAATTTTCTGTCTATTTACCACAAAGTAAGTTAAAATTTTCCCAACTTTAGTTCCTTTTAAGATTCGACCGTCTCCAATTTTTACATTTATCGGAATTTTCAAATTTTCGCATTCAAAAAAGTAAGAGTCATCATTTATTATGTGGTCTGAACACCCACTATCTAATATCCAATCTATTTTGCGCGTCTCACTAGTATATACTTCTACATTGTTTCTACTATTATTAATATCGCGCTCTACTTGTGTTAAAAAGGATCCAGCTCCCTGGACGTTGTAGCCCTCGTTGTAGGAGTAACTTGCGCCATGTTGACTGGCCCCGTCATAATGTGGTTGCCAACCTCTGCCTCGTCCACGATGAACATAACCTCGTCCTTGTTGAACATAACCTCGTCCGCGTTGGCCAAAACCTCGTGCGCCGCGACCTCTGTTCTGCTGCGGCTGTTGATATGACCCAGACGGCTGATGATCACCTCCTCGCCATTGCGTTCTACCTTTGTACGTGTTCGTACAATTTCTCATCACGTGACCGTATTTTCCACAATTGTGGCACTTAATGTCTCTTTTCTCAACTTGAAATACACTCGATCTTTTCTTGCCAGTTTCACTCTGGCCGCGCATTTCCCACATAGAAATTTTATTTTTTAAAAATTCACAAGTACGTTCGCTTTCTCTTAATGAGTCGATTAAATCACCAACATAACTTAGCGAATCTGGTAGCGTTTTAAGCATATAATCGAGTTTTTCCTGCTCACTCACGTTTGCACCTGCACTTTTCAAATCGTTTATCACCTTTTCGAACTCCATGAAGAAGGAACTTGATTCTTCGAAGTCCGTCAGCTTCATCCTATCGAGTCTATTTCTTACACAAATCTGCAATGCTGTCGATTCCTTCAAGTATATTTCGTCAAATTTTCTCATTATCTTCAGAGCAGTATCTAGTTCACTAACGAATTCCAGTTGTTCATTTGTTACACTACAGTAGATATAGTTCATCGCTTTCAGATTCTTTTCAACCCAGTCGGCTTGTGTATCTGTGTCCAATTTTTCTCGTGTAGCCGGTTCTTCACACTTTTTCCATTTTAAATACAATAATATCCTTTTCTTCCATATCTTGTAGTCACGTCCATCGAATACTTGAATTTTTATTTCGCCTTCTTTCGACATTTTGATTCGATTTGTATTTTCGCTGATTTCTGCAAAAATGGTTTTTCTCAATATCCAGATTCTTCTTATTTGATCTTCCAATGAGCTTTTCAACTCTTCAAGATTTATTTTCGGTATTTTCATCAATTTCTTTGTAATTACTCCCGGCTGCACGTGTCTTCATAACCTCATTGTTCGGTAACCACGTTCTCCGCTACCATGTTGATAATTTTGGATCGGGATTTCCGAAATAAACGTTCACGACCATTTGCAACCACTTTCGCGACAATAACAATATTTTATTTATTATATATGGTCCTTAATTAATTGGATGTACATGGATATGCTCTACTTGTCTCACCATTCACGCACAATGCCAACGGCTTGCTCACTCGTTACACACGCCATCTTTATTCTCTGTGCAAGACGGAATAGCAACTCGCTACGTGGAGCTGCTCGCGCATGCGCTTCTTTCAATATATATATATATTTAGATATGTGTAGCGCACGAAATTACACATAATTCAACAATGGCGTTTATGAATTTCCTTATTTTCAGCATCTTGTTGTGGTCTTTCAAGGTTGTTAACAGGTCGTTCCAGTTTATAGGTCCTATTTCATTTGAGAGTGTCACTCTTAGGTCATCCCATGCAGTGCATTCCAGGAGGGTATGTCTGGGGTTGTCCTCTTTATTCATGCAAGCGATGCAAATATTGTCTTTTCGTTTTCCTATTCTCATTAGGTAGTCCGAAAAGCACCCGTGTCCTGTAAGAATTTGTGTCAGGTGAAAATCCAAAATTTTCGGGCCCCAGCCTAACCAGTCAGCTAGATTGGGGATGTGGATGTATGTTTTTCGGCCATGTTCTGAGTTATCCCATCGCGTTTGCCAGAGTCTCAGGGTCGTGAGTCTCTCTTCCTCTTTAAGTTCTTTTAGTTTAACTTTGTACATCCCTTCATTAGATCTGTCTATTTTAGTTGCCTTTGAAAAGATACGGCGTCTCTCATCAGCCAGCAAGGTTATCGGGGGGATGCCCGAAAGTGTACACAGGGCGTCAAGGGACGTAGATCTGTAAGCCCTTATTACTCTAGCCAGTGCCATTTTTTGAACCCTGTTTATAATCCTTGACTTAGTTATTCGATTTGCTGCTTTTGACCAGATAGGGGCAGCATAGAGCACCACTGATTCGACTACTCTATAGTAGAGTAGTCTAGAGTGGTATCGGCCTCCGCCGATGTTAGGCATGATCCGGTTTAGAGCTCCCGCTGTTTTGGCTGCCTTGTTAGCAGCATAGTTTAGGTGTTCATTGTAGAATTGGTTTCCTTCTAGAAACAGTCCAAGGTACTTGATCTTCTTTTGTGGGACGAGAGTGATATCTTTTATGTTAATTTTGATATCTCGGGTGGACTTTCTACCAGTGAGTAGGAGTAGTTCTGTTTTCTCCTGGGCTAGGGTTAACTGGTTTGATTTAAACCAGTGACTGATCCTTGAAAGAGCTTCAGTGGCAATCCACGAGAGATCTAGTGCCTCCTTAGCAATGGCAATTAGTGCCACGTCATCGGCGAACCCATAGAGGTATACACCTCTGGGGAGGGCTATCTTTAACAGCCCGTCATATTGTATATTCCACAGTATTGGGGCGAGCACTTAACCCTGTGGAACTCCAGCATAAATTTTTACTTCTGTTTCCTGTCCCTGGTTATCCGTGTAGACCACAGCTCTTTCCTCCAGGTAGTTTACAAGAATGTTGTACAGTTTCTCAGGGAGGTTTCTGCTTTTCAAGGCCTCAATTAATTTGTTCCACTTTATTGTATTGAATGCATTACGTACATCGAGTGCAATCAAGGCGCAGTGCTTAAGTTTTGCCTTGGCCTCATCCCATCGTTCTATCACTTCCGTGATAGCATGTATAGTACTTTTCTCGCGACAGAATCCATATTGATTAGGTTCAAGTGTGATTTTAGTAATCAGTCTGGTTTTTATACAGTATTCTAGTATTTTTGCAACATTGGACAGAATCGTCAGTGGTCTCCATCCGACCTTACCATCCTGTCCCGGTTTTTTTGGGATCAGCACGAGTCTGCCCTTTTTCCACTGTTTTGGGAAGTATCCCAGGTTGTAGCAAACGTTGATCAGATGCGTCAGATGTGGTGCTGCAATTGTGCCTAGTAATTTGACCAGTTCGGAAGGTATTCCATCCAAACCAGGGGCTTTCTTTTTAACCGCTTTGATGGCGTCCAGGATTTCCGTTATGTTGAAAGGGTCATCGGTTATGCCACTACTCGATTTAGTGCTTTCCACTACCGGATCTGGAGACGTCTGGAATAGAGAGTCGATGATTTCCTTTGTTTCCACGTCGGATAGAATGGTAGACGGAGGCCTACCCGTCACTGTGCCAATCACCCATTTATATGGCTTGCCCCAAATATCTGATTCGACCCCGTCGATGAGATTCGTCCATGCATCCTTTTTAGCGTTCATAATCGCGTGTTTTAGAGTTTTTTTGTCATTTTTATGGTTGTTAAGGCAGTCTATTACTTCGGTAGGACTATCCTTGGATCTAACTCTTTGTAGTAAGCGCCGAGAAATAATGGCTCTTTTCCTGAGTTTGGCTATATCGCTATTCCACCACCAAACTTCTTTCCGGTTACCCATGGTTGGTTGTGGGTCGTGGCTAGTGGCTATGAAAATTTCTTCAAGTAGCTGGATGTAAGCGTCGATGTCCTCAGCCGTGGAGATGTTATCCGGGTTTGCAATTTTGGTCATGTGTACGTACATTTCAGTAAATCTTTTAGCATTTAATTTTTTGATGTATCTTTCTTTTCTATGTTTTTTAGGTTCCTCCGTCTGAAATTCATGTAATAGATATCGATGATCTGAGGCTGTAAAATCTTCTAGGATGCGGCTGGTGGTTACGGTTTCGGACATGTATGCGCCGCATAACATGAAGTCAATTAATGATGTGTGGCCATTTCTTTCAACAGTATGAGTGCCCTGGCTAGTGTTGGGGATTAAGTTGTGGCTATTGCTAAGCTCCATGATAATTCCTCCGCGATCATTAAGTTCTGTAGAACCCCATGCAGGAGATTTTGCATTAAAGTCTCCTGCGATGATGCATTTGTTCACATCTATTGTAAGTAAGAAATTTTCAAGTTCTGCTATTTTATCTTTGTATTCGTCCAGGGTAATGTTGGGGGAGAAGTAGCACGATATGATGGTGTACGTATCCAGTTGGATAGCCGCAATGCCCTTACTGTTGAACATTTTTTTAATGTTTTGGAATACTCCATAGGTGGATTGGGGGATCCAGATAGATGCATTTTTATGGCCGTCGTTGAACCAGTGGGAGGGAGGAGACCAGGGTTCGGAGATTATAACTAAGTCGGCTTCGTGTTGATTGGCAGCCTGTGTGACCAAGTCCTGTGCCATCTTGCAGTGGTTGAGGTTAATTTGCAGGATCTTAAATCTTTTTCTTGTATTATTTCCAGGTGACATCGTTTCGTTGGTAAGTATAAATAAATAAATAGATGGATATAAATAAATAAAATTAAATAGGATTATATACAGGTAAGAGGCGCTTGAAGTATATGTATATAGGTGTATAAATATATAGATGTATTAAGGTTTCTTTAGATTTGGGCTTTTAACTGGGCTTCTAACTAATGGAGTATCCCCTGTCGATGCGGGGGGTTTCTTGCTCGGTTTATCTTTAAGTTTCTTTGTCTGTCTGGCTGCCTCCAGAGCCTTGCGGTACACTGTGCATTTCAGGCTGCCGTCTCTGTGTCCTTCGACTTGGCATAAAATGCATTTCTCTGGGTTGTTACATTGAGAGTTTTGGTGCTCTTCACTGCCGCATCGACGACAGAGTTTCGATCTATCGATCCCTTGGCATGATCTTGTAGTGTGTCCAAACTCTCTACATTTGTAGCATTGAGTTATATCTTCTCGTTCGACTATCCGGCATAGTCCCCATCCCACTCGAAGAGTTCGACTAGCCAGGAGTTTCTCAGCTACTGTGACCGGAGCAATCAGTGTTGCATTTTGGCTTCCAGCGAATGCCGGACGTAGCGCCTTAACAGAGATGTTTTCAGCTACCGTGCCTGGTATGTAGTCTATTATGGCCTTGCTTATGTCCTCGGCTGTAACGTCACCATCCAATTGTTTTAGGTGTAGCACTTTTTTAAGGGAGCCGCACACCGTTGACTTCGCTCCTGTGATACGGTTGTTGATTAGGGTGCTGAGGGAAGAGGCTTTAGTAGTGTCCCCTTTGATGGATACTAGCACCTCGCCTTTCTTATTAGCTTTGACGCCTGCAATGGAGAAACCTTCTTTTTGTATGTTTATGTTGTTTTTTAGTGCTTTGAGAGTCTCGGCGTATGTTCTCGTTTCGCTGCTGACTAAGACCGTTTCTAAGCCATTTTGGGGTTTTTTGGCCTCCCCTCTGTATACGTTGCAGTGTATGCTGACATCAATTTTCGTGTTTAGGAAGATGGTCTCGACCATCTTCCTCAGCAAATACGGGTCCAGCGAGTCATACGAGATCGCAATCTTTTGTCTGCCGTTTTCTTGGGATATATCCTTGAGTTCTTTCAGCGCATTGAAAATGGTCTCTTGGTTGATGGGGCTCTCGTCTTTTACTCTGTCTATCAGGTGATAGATAAATTTTTCGTCTAGGATCCTTGAGCCCGGTCTACCTTTCTTGCCTGGCAGGCAGGTGGCGACGACCAGGTAGACTACAGAGCCTAAGGAGGGGTCTTGCTCCTTCATATCCTCTTGGCCTTGGTATTTCTCGAGTATTGCCTTTGTTGGGCCTTTTTCTACTTTAAAGTCTACCGGAACAAAGCAGGCTATATCAGAGTCTCTCATGCTCAGTATATTAGCATTGCTTATTATGGTTCGTTGGAAGACGGATTTACTCCATTTTCTTTCCTGAATGGTACAAAAGTTTTCGTAATTGATGTCTTTGTTCTTCCATCTTTCCATCTCGTCTGGGTCTAATTCTTCGGGATTCCCGGTCTGTGTGCCTATTGTGCGGGTCTTCGGAGACTTCTTGAAGTGTGCATCGTCTGGTTTCCTTTGCCCGGTTCTGGAAGTCGATTCCTCTGTGGGTTGCTGGCGGTTACTCTCCGACTGTTCCCTGGCATTTGCATTCTTGTATGCACGTTGCATTTCGTTGAAGGTCCTTATGGCCTTAGTTACGGCAGTCTTGACTTCCAATTTGATGCCGTCTCGTCCTTTTACAAGTCCAGAGAGGTCCTTAAGTGCGTCTGCCAGAATTTTTATGCTTGAGCTTATATTGGTGTTGGGTGTCACATCAGTGGTATTGGTGGTCCGTTTCCTCTTCCTTTGCTGTTCCGGGGTGAGGTTCTCATGCTCGAATTCGAATTGGAGAATTTCCATTTCCTCGACCGTTTCCGCTCCGTCTGATGCAGAGCTCGAGCGCTGTCTTCTCAGAGTCGGGCTCTGTCTATTCCTCACGTTTAATCCAACAGACGTCCCAGTCGCGACGTTGGCGCTCGTTGGGCTTCTTGAAAGGACTCTGCTAGGGGTGAATGCTTTGTTAGGATCCTCACGATCCAGTTTGAACGGGGTAGAGGTATACATCTCTTTCATAGTGATAGCTTCAGTGTCCATTTCGATGTTTAATCCCTCCCGAGTTGTGTCGGAGATCTCGAGTATAGTTTGCTCCTGCGCTCCTTCGTTGTCCGTATTTTTTTTTGGTGATTTTTTGTTTTTAGTTTTTTCTTCTTTGTTATAGTGATCCATATGGTTCCCACGAGAGTGGTCGGAAAACACGGTCACACCTGGTAGAGCCGCCTTACCACGTGAGGCCCAAAATACTCCGAGGGGCGGGCTGGTACCACGGAGGTGGCATGCTATTGGTCCGGTGCACCCACCAGACCCACTCCCGGCGCTCCGCGTTCCCGGGAGTAGTGCTCCTTCGCCGCATGCCGAAACTTGGAGTTAGGGACTTTTTATAGAGGTTTCTCCTCCTCGCAGGGCCGGCCGGTAAAGGCAAGCCCCCCCGCTCCGGAACCTTCCGGTTTGCGGTCTACGGACCTGGGCCGACATCTTGCGACCCAGTTCCGACCACTCGCTCCGTTAGCACAGACCGTAGTGTGCCCCAGGGTCCACCACGAGGAGGTGGAGCGAGAGGGTTTTAGGATACGGACCACCGCCACTGCAGTCATATCCTCCAATGATTCCGAGTCATCATTGGAGAACCCCGTATCCCTCAGACCCCAACCTAACCTAACCTAACCTAACCTAACCTTCCGGAGAGTTTATCCGCTTTATTAAATACTCTAATCTCGCTTATAATTATATTTACACTTTTTGCTCTCTCTCTAGCTTCTAATTTTCTTATCTATATGTATAACCTATTATTTTTTTTTCAGGAATGGGTTCCCCTCTCGGAGCGGTCTCGAAAGAGACCCCACTCGGTAGGTCTAACTCCACTCAAAAAAAATTTTCTATAATTAATCCTATTTTTTTCAGATTCCGGATCCCCTGGAGGTCCCCTCTCGAACGAGTACCCACTCGGGGTACTTTCCAGCCGAAATAAACTTTTCTCGATTTTTTACTCTAGGTCGATTCTACTCAACTTCCTCTTTCCTATGAGTACCCACAAGGTGGGGTTCTGATGAAAAATAAGAAAACCGAGCACGCTATCCCTCTTGGAAACTTTTTTAGGGAATAAAAAAAAATTTATTTTTTTCTTGCCAGAAAAAGTGAAGAACTCGACAGTTTTACTGCCCACTTATCGCGGGGGCTCTCTGCGATTTACACAAAAAATTTGAATTTACCCGATGATGGGTCAGGTCAGACTTTGGTCTTACTCGCTGTCTCTCTCAAATCTAGGCAGAGGCCGTTAGGTCTGTCTCTGTTACTCTAACTGTTTTCGGAAATTGCTCGAAAATCTCGATTCTTCCTATCACTAACCCTTCTATTATGGCCTTAGAATGTGTCCGATTTTCTTAAAAACCGGTGGAATCGATTACTTAGGGCCTTTCCTCTTTATCTACGTGTCTAATTTTTTAATTTCTACTGAATTTTGTTTCTTGAAGCGTGCCTTGGTTGACCGAGGTCGACCACCAAATGACGGCCCTCCGTGCACGTGTTCACGAACTTATTTATTCTAAATCCCTTAATATTTATTCTAAATCTATCACAATCACTAGCACATTAACCAAACACCACTGAGAACTAATTAATCAATTCGAAATTGTTATTAACTATCTATTTACTCTCTACACTGTAAGTCAGCTTTATTTAACTCCTTCTCTAATTCGACAAGATGGCCGAAACTTCGAGAAACACGTTAAAGAAAACAGGACTCTATCAGAGAAGATCTCCTTACCGACTTAACCTAACCTAACCTAACCTAACCTAACCTAACCTTTCGTAATGGTTTCCTATTTATTTATTCATTAACTTTCCAAATTTTTTATCTCTCTCGCCTTACAGTTTAAACTATCCTACTCTATTTTATTTCGCTTATTCCTAATTTCGCTCGCATATATCTAAAAACTATTATAATTATTTTTTATTTTTTTTTTCGCTTTTTATATTTATTTGCTATTTCTAAAAACTAATGCTACCTAATTTCTCTAATTATGTCCTAATTTATAAACGTCCGGAAACTTATGGCACGAAAATTTCGCTCGCATAAATAATAAAAAAATAGAAAAACTATTATTTTTTTTTCGCTTTATTTCTGTGCTATTTCTCAGACTAATGCTACCTAAATTCTCTAAATGTGTCCTAGTTTATTATCGCCCAGAAACTTTAGGGACGCACGGTGGTACCCTGCGTACTTAAAGTCCTCAGACGCCGAGTCCGGAAATTTACGGCACGGGCTTTTGCCGTCGGACGCCGAGTCCGGAAATTTACAGTCCGAACCCGATTTTTCCCGTCGGACCCCTAATCTGGAGCTTTTTTGGATCCTCGCCGGCTTCCCCCTCCGGGCTTTTCCCTTCGGGGCGCTCTCCTGCCGGGGACAACAAGAGAAAAACACAATCTTGCGTTACTAATGTTAAGTAAGTATCAGCTTTGTTTCATCTATTTCTATTTGCATAAATTTATACCTTTACAGGTTCATAATTATTCCATGATCAATCCACTACTGTAATTATTCCATTTTCATCTTGTCTGTTCTATTGTTTTCCGTACGCGACCTTGAACTCGAAACTCGAGAGATATACCGCTCCGATCACAGCTCACGTTCCTCGTTATTCTATTTCGAATTTCTGTCTTCTGTGTCTAATTCACGTTTTATAAACTCTAGATACTGTCTTAATTGATCCCTTTTACGACTAAATAGAATGCGATAAATCGGCGAAGCGAAAACACAGTCAGAGAGACGGAGAAAACTTTTTACCGTTCACGGCCTGTATCCTCTTTCTATTATTTCCGATTTTTCTTTTCCGCATCGAATCACTTTTTAATCACTCTAGTCTCTCTTTATTATTATTTATTATTTTGTATTTACCGCACTTTAAAAGGGGTACTTTCCAGATGAAAATAGAATAAAACGAATCGCATAAAGAGATCCTGAAACAGATTACTCACTTTGCGGTGATACCTGCTCTCTTTTTAGGTAGTTTCCAACACTTTCACTACACTATTTTACTGACTCTATTTCTTAACTTTCTTTTATTCCAAGTTGGTAATTGAAAAGAAAAAATCCTGAAGGCTTTTATTCTCGTTTTGTACTAAACTGTTCCAGAGTTAACTGTTGTCGGTTTGCTATTCCAAAACGCTCTGACCCTCCTTGCTTTCAGCCGTTGGCTGTAGGGTGTCTTTGGCGTTTTTCTCTTGTTTCCCCCCTCTCTACCCTTAGCTAAAAATAACCGTATCGAGCGTGGTCTTATCTATCGTTTAAGTCGTCCATCGGTCGTTTCTGACTTTCCTGTTTGTTTTTTTTTTCTCATAAACCGATTCTAAAAATAACCGAAATTATATTGTCGACCTTACGCGAGTGTGCCCTCACGGTGCCTCTGATCTTTTACCAAATTTACATATTCCTTTTTAAAAGTAATCTTAGATACCTGCCGAATACAGTTTTCGCTTCGGTTCGAGTCTGTTCCCAACATACTCGCCCGTCTGCGATTCTGTCATACGGAGAAAGTAGAAGAAAACGTTTGTTACGCCTGTTTCCTTCTCTGTTTATCTGGCTTCTTACGTCGGTTTTCTCTCTTGTTGCGCGCACGCGCCTCTTAGCTTAGTCGTCTAAACTGCTCTCCTGAGTCCGATTTGTTAATAATAACGCAATTTACCCTTTCATACGATCTTCTCTAAACTTAGTAAACTATCTTTTGTACTGCTTAGTTTTTTTTGTAGAATTTATTTCCCTTAATAAGCATTTATTCCGAGAAATTTCTCCTTTAGATCATCAGGCTCCGCGAAAAACTCACCGCGTTTACATTTTAGGTCATAGCTCTCTTTATTTGCGTCGATATTTGCAACTTTATCATCCTGCGTTAGTCCTACGCTGTGGCTTAACACGAGGCCATCTTGCCTTGTTATCACGTTGTTCCCCTAAGGATAGACAATGTTTAACTCTACTTTATCAACTCAGTTCTGTTTTATCTACTGTTGTATAAATAGTTCTCTTTGGGTTATTCACGCAGATTACTATTACACTTCAAGTTTCTTTCCGTATTCCTTCGTTCTATTATGTGAACTCTATTTGTACTTATTCAACACTATTGATCGGACTGTCTAGTTTCTATTATTAAACATTATGCCCTATACTATTCTTAACGTTTAAACCCTTACTCCGCTCTGTTACCTTACACTTTACATTTGTTTGTGAAAAATTAAATAAGAGTCAAATCATTTACCTATTTTCGTTTGTGTTCGTCGACTCGTATGCACACTCATTCACGCTTATAAATACTCTTTTCATTCTAGATTCATACCTATTTACATTTATTCTATCACTATCACCTATGTACAAATACCTATACTACTCTTATCTATACCTATTTGGCGAGAGAGAGAATTTTAACAATAGTTATACTCGCTTTTGTTATCAATTTACATAATGTTTCTTAATTTCTTTTTCTTCATGATTTACCGGGGTTGATTCTGAGGCAGCTGGTGTAGGCTGGACTGGTTCTATGCCTCCTGTCTCTCCTTGAATTCTGCGTTTGGCCGGTTCAGGAGGTACGAGCCCGGGTCCACTCTTTCGAGTCTTATCGCAGTCCTTTCCCTCCTTTCCGGCATGCTGCATTATTCAGATGTTCCGTTGTCTCTCCCAGCTCCCAGATTCCTAACCTAACCTAACCTTTCGAAATGTTTGCCCTTTTTATTAAAGTCCGATTAACTCAATTAAAATATCACAACTTAAACTTTCCACAACTTTAGAAAAATACACTTAAATAATCCTAACCGTATAATCTCGCTCGTGAGTATTACCTCTTACAATATAATCGCACTCGCACGCTCCTAAATCTAAAATCGACGATATCTCTTTGGAGGATTATCCAAATCGATCCGCACCTATTCTATCCTGTTCTATTTTTTACACCCTTTCATATGATACCCCACACGGGAGGGTAATCTCGCACTTTGGAGTTCCGAAAAAGGTGGAGGACCTTTCCCGAAATTGGCCGATCGCTTTCAAACTTCGGGAATATGTAGGTCTCGGGGAGGCCTATCAGATCCCTTCAGTACCCTAAGTCTGATTTCGCTCTGTTTTACTTTTGACTCGTAATATCTTCCTTAGAAGATATATTAACCTATTCTTTTTCTGTGATGGGTTTTTCTAATTTTTTATGCCCTTTCAAACGAGTACCCACTCGGGGGGGTTTGGAGCAGAAATTAGAAAACCGAGCACGTCACTCGACTTAGAAATTTTTTTTAGGGCTGTATAAAAAATTTATAAAAAATAAAAATTTCTACAACACCCAAAAACTCCTCTTTAAATTATTTAAGCACTAGCCGTTTCGGCTCCCTGTAATTTCCCGCGAAATTGCCAATTTGCTCGATATCCACTGTTAAATACACTATCTGTATGTCTAATCTGTCCAAAATGCCTACGTGTAGGGGAAATATCCCTTTCAGTACAATTCCAGAACGATAGCGCCCTAGAGGGGAGCTCCCTATAGTGTGCTTCCTAATTTAAATTTCAAAATTCGACCGATTTCTACCCTTTTTTCGACGAAAACCAGTTTTCCCAGTGAGTGAGACAAGGATGGCTCAATACACTGGTGGTTCTCTTTCTGATCTGTCACTGATGTACAGCCTTAAGGGAGCGCATCAGTGTCTATCCTTTTCCTACTTGTTGCTTCTCTTTCTGACACGTTTCCGCAGCAGAGAACGTATCTGCCTATTTCTATCTCGCTCTGACTCGTCTAGCCTGAATAGCAGCGTCTCTCTCGTACTCATACATAAGGTGTATCTACCTTTAACCGCTCATAGCTTCCTTATTATTTATCGGATTTGGGGTTTTCAAAGTGTTCTAACCTTCTTACTCGCCCCTCTTCCTTCCTAACTTTTAATTTTTTGAATATCCCCCACCCTTTTGGTGATCGATTTTCAAAAAACCTATCCTATTTTTAAAATCTAATTCTACTTATTACTCGACCTAGTATCTAATACTAATCCTTAATCCTAATTTATTTGCAAAAACCTACTCGTGTGAATTCGCTTTTTTGACTCATAAAGTCACCCTCATATTATCAAATTTATCCCAGTTCTGTGTTATACTTTTAGGAGAGTGGGTTAAGGATTTAGGAATTTTCCTAACTCGTCCCGTTGCCGAATATTCCTATTTGTTTCCGTTATATTAGTATTCAACTCTGCTGGTTTATCAGTTTTCATTAAGATAACTGCACTCCATGAATAAATCTAAATGTTCTATAACTATTCGTCTATATACCACTTGTTACTTTCCAAACCGTTAAGACCGAGTCTCAAAACCGAACTCTAACCTAACCTAACCTAACCTAACCTTTTTTTTTTTATTAACGAGGAGGGGAAAATACTTTTCGTACGTTGTGAGGGACTCCGATGTTGTTTACCCCCTAAAAACCCCTCCTCCTCTACACCTAACGTTCTAATCGCAAGAAAGATACCCATTCCTTACGTGGACCCGCCTATCAGCATTACTACGCGCGGACAAAGGGCCTTTCTGCATTTTCAGATCACATATATCCTATATATACATTGTATATAACTTTGTCTGTTAACTACTTACAATAAGCTATAATTATTATTATATAATAATAAACTATACTAACTATATTAATTATTAATATAAGCTATATATATATACAATTTGTCCTGCTAATTCCTCGTCCCTCGCCTACGTATGCGTTCCTCTTGTTGCATTTTACGTTCTTTCTCTTCTTTCATTGTCATAATATCGTTTATAAAACGTCTAATATGAGGCATCTTATTTGTGTCGCGGAGATCTTGTATTAAATTTTCCCACCTCAAAGGACCGATCAATGTACTAAGATTCTCTCTTTGTATGTCCCACGCTGGACATTCGAGGAGGGTATGCTCTGGACCGTCTACCACCAGAGTACAGGAGATACACTTATCGTCGTTTCGTTTACCAATCTTACATAGGAAGTCGGAAAAACATCCATGTCCGGTCAACATTTGCGTCAGGTGGAAGTCCAAGATCCGGGGACCCCAGTCTATCCAGTCTGTTATATTAGGTATCAGGGCGTAAGTTTTACGTCCATGACAGGAGTCATTCCAGTGATCTTGCCATAGCTTAAGCGTGTGGAGTCTTTCTTCTTTTTTAACTTTCTTCATATGTATTTGGTAGGTTTCCTCTAGTGATCTGTCAATGTCTATAGATCTGAGAAAAACACGTCGTCTCTCTTCTGCTATAAGAGTCAGGGGGGGAACGCCCGCGAGCACGCAAAGCGCATCCAAGGAGGTGGTTCTATAAGCTCGTATCACCCTTGCCAGTGACAATTTTTGAAGTCTATTTATAATCTTGGCTTTCGTCGGGCGTCTTGCTACTATTGCCCATACCGGAGCGGCATACAGTAGTACAGACTCCACTACCTTGTAATATACTAGTCTAGGGGTGTAGGAGCCTCCGCCGATATTCGGCATAATTCTTATTAGAGCTCCTGCTACCTTAGCGGCTTTGTTTACTGCGTAGTTCAGATGACTAGTATAAAATTGATTGCCTTCCATCATTAGTCCCAGGTATCTTACTGTTTTTTGCGGAATGAGGGTGTTATCTTTTAGTTTAATGTTTATACCGCGTGTAGTTTTTCGTCCTGTTAGCAGTATCAGTTCAGTTTCTTCCGGTGCTAGCGCTAGTTGATTGATTGTAAACCAGTGGCTAATTATTCTTAGTGATTCTGTAGCAGTATATGATAAGTCAATCGCCTCGGCTGCTGTGACAACCAAGGCCACATCATCGGCGAAGCCGTATAAGAATGCACCTCTGGGAAGAGTAATTTTTAATAGCTCGTCGTACTGGATATTCCAGAGTAAGGGCGCTAGCACCGAACCCTGTGGAACGCCCGCATATATATTTATTGTATGTTGGTTTCCATCAGTGTCCGTGTAGACAACTGCTCTATCTTTTAGATAATTTTTTAATATGTCAAATAGTTTTCTGGGTAGATTTCTGTTTATCAATGCTTTCTCAAGGTTGTGCCACTTTACGGTATTAAAAGCATTTCTAACATCGAGAGCAACCATAGCACAGTGACGGAGCTTTGCCCTGGCTGAATCCCAACGCTTCACAACTTCGGCAATTGCATGTATCGTGCTCTTGCCGCGGCAGAAACCAAATTGGTTCTGTTCATATTTTATTAACCTCATTAATCTACTTTTGATACTGTATTCTAGTATTTTGGCTACATTAGATAATATAGTTAGGGGCCTCCAACCTGTTTTGCCATCTGGTCCTGGTTTTTTGGGAATAAGAACCAGCCTGCCTTTCTTCCACGGTTTAGGGAAGTAGCCCAGGTTATAGCAAACGTTTATCACGTGGGTCAGGTGCGGAGCTGCTATCGTTCCCAGTAATTTGACCACCTCGGACGTTATACCGTCCAGACCTGGGGCCTTCTTTTTAATAACCTTGATTGCTTCTAATATTTCGGATATTGAAAACGGTTCGTCTGAATAGGAATCTGTGATAGGGATACTGTTTGGAGTACTTATGTCCGGTTCTGGTGACGTCTGGAAGAGAGAGTCAACGACTTTCTTGTTATCTTCACCGGATAATACAGTGGGCGGCTGTTTACCTGCCACTGTGCCCATAACCCATTTATAGGGTTTACCACAGATGTCAGCATCAACACCTTCTATTAGCTCTGACCATGCTTTTTTCTTGGAGTTGTTTACTGCTATTTTAAGAGCCTTTTATTTGCTTTGTGTTTGTTGTAGTACACCTCTATTATTTCCCTAGCTTTTCCTCTAGATCGTACCCTCTGCAGAGCTCGGCGTGAAGCTATGGCTTCTTTTCTTAATGCGGCTATGTCCTTATTCCACCACCATATCTCCTTTCTTTTCATTGTCTTTGGATAGTAGCTGGTGTCTTCAAAGATTTCCTCCAGTAATAGGATATACGCATCAATGTCTTCTGTAGTGGATATGGTAAATGGATCTGCGATTTTTGTCAATTGTGTGTATAATCTAGTGAAGGCCTTAATATTCGGTTTCTTTTTGTTTTTCTGTATGTTGTTCTTATTTTGTTCATTTAGTAAGAATTCATGCATAAGATAGCGGTGATCTGAGGCTGTATATTCCTCCAGAATTCGGCTGTTGCTTATGTTCTCCGACACAGATTTTCCACATAGCATGAAATCTATAAGTGTTTTGTGGCCATTTCTCTCGAAGGTAAAGGTGCCCTCACTGAGGGTAGGGATTACGTCGCAGCTGTTGCATAGTTCCATGATTATACCTCCATGCTCATCAAGGGTTGAGGAACCCCATGCTGGCGATTTGGCGTTGAAATCGCCGGCAATGATGCACCTGTTTACATCTATCGAGTTAAGAAAGTTTTCCAGTTCGGCGATTCTTTCTTTGTATTCTTCGCTTGTTTTATTCGGAGAGAAGTAACAAGATACTATAGTGTATGTCTCTAGCTGTATGGCTACAATGCCGTTACCCTTGTATAGTCCATGAATGCTTGAGAATTTTCCGATTTGGGGGATCCAAATCGAGGAACCCTTATATCCATCGTTGTACCAGTATGTCTGTGGGGACCATGGTTCAGCTATTATGACTATATCCGCCTCGAGTTGATTCGCAGTTTGAGTGATCAGTTCCTGTGCTAGTTTGCAATGATTTAAATTGATCTGGAGGATCTTAAGGGTTTTTTTTTCATTGTTGTTGATGTTTTGTGATGTCATTTCCTTGTGATAGATTACGATGCTATATATACAGGTAAGTAGATTAGTGGAGCTTATACAGTTAGTTTAAAATGTATGTAAATATAAATAAATAAATAAGTGTATAAGGTATACAGATAGATAAATAGTTATAAATATATAAATAAGTGTATATGTACAAACAGGTGTATATAGGTAAATGTTTAAATAAGTGTATATGTACAAACAGGTGTATATAGGTAAATGTATAAATAAGTGTATATGTACAAACAGGTGTATATAGGTAAATGTATAAATAAGTGTATATGTACAAACAGGTGTATATAGGTAAATGTATAAATAAGTGTGTATGTACAAACAGGTGTATATAAGTAAATATAAGTTTGATTCGTATATATATATAGGTTTGTAAATATGCGTAGATATAGGTATATAAGGACTATGTGCGTTTATTTGGGCTGTTTACTGTTTGTTTGTTACTATATGTCTGCGGGGTTTTTCCTGCCGTTGTTGTTCTCGTTTTTTTTTTGTTTAACCTGGCTGTCTCTAGCGCCTTTCGGTATATCGGACATTTGAGACTGCCGTCTCTGTGGCCCTCTACCGAGCAAAGGACACATCTCTCTGTATTAGTGCATTGTGTACTGTGGTGTTCCTCGCTTCCGCAGCGCCGACAGAGCTTTGATCTGTCAGTACCCTCACATGACCGAGCTGTGTGTCCAAACTCCCTGCATCTAAAACATTGCATTATGTCTTCCCTCTCCACAATGCGGCATTGACCCCAACCCACTCGGAGTGTCCTACTAGATAGAAGCTTGTCTGCTATATCGATCGGCGCGATCACCGTCGCATTTTGACGTCCCGCGTAAGAAGGCCTCAGCGCTTTAACTAGAATGTCTTCAGCTAGTGTGTCTGGTACGTGTTTTATGATGGCCTTGTTGATGTCTTCCACTGTTATATCACCGTCAAGCTGTTTTAAATGTAATACTTTTCTGGTAGAGCCACATACCAGTGACTTAGCGCCCGTTATGCGGTTATTTATCAGGGTGCTCAGACTGGAGGCCTTGGCTGTGTCTCCCTTAATTGTAACCAGGACCTCTCCTTTCTTGCTGGCTTTTACCCCTGCGATAGAGAAGCCTTCTTTGTCGATATTAATGTTATTTTTAAGTGCTTTTAGTGTCTCTGCGTACGATCTTGTGTCGCTACTGACCAGTACCGTTTCCGTTCCACTTTGAGTCTTTCTGTTTTCTGTTCTATACTGGTTGCTGTGTATTGTGATCTCAGCTTTTGTGTTTCTAAAGATGATCTCTATCATCCTTCTTAATAAGTGCGGGTCTATTGTATCATTTGTAATCGATATCTTATGTCTGTCATTTTGTTGGGATATGTCTTTTAGTTCTTTTAGTGTATTGAAAATATTTTCGTAGTTAATGGGGCTGACGTCTTTATCTTTGTCTATTAAATGGTATATAAATTTCTCTTCTAGTATTTTATTGATAGGTTTATCCTTATTGCCTGGCAGGCAGGTGGCTACCACCAGGTATAACACCGATCCTATGGTAGGATCCTGTTCCCTCATACCTTCTTGGCCTTGATATCTGTCTAGGATGTGTTTACTGGGTCCATTGTCCACTTTAAGGTCTGTAGGGACAAAGCAAGCTATATCTGTGTCTTTTGCATTTAATATGTTTGTGTTACTTAGGGACGTTCGTTGGAATATCGAGTTACTCCATCGTCTTTCCTGGAGTGATTTGAATATTTCGTAATTTATTTCTTTCTTCTTCCAGGTTTCCAGTTCCACTGTATCGAATTCTTCGGGACTTCCCGTCTGGGTGCCTATAGAGCGGGTCTCCGGGGTCTTCTTGGCTACCACTGTAAGTGTTTCGCCAGTTTTATTTTGTGTTTCTTCGTCCGGTTGTTTTCGAACGTTGGACGGGTCTCCTACCATAGAGTTCTTTATGGTTCTTTGCATGTCCTTAAATATTTTTATCGTCTTTGTGATCGCGGTCTTGACCTCCAATCTTATGCCGTCTCTACCTTTCACTATCCCGGCCAGATCTTTCAGGGCTACTGCTAGAGATTTTATATTAGTACCCACATTTGCATTTAATGCAGCTTCTGATTGGTTTAGGGTTCTCTTTCTTTTTCTTTGCTGATCGGGCGACAGAAACTCATGTTCAAATTGAAAATCTAAGATTTCCAGTTCTTCTACCGTTTCAATAGTATCCGGGGCAGAGCTTGACCGTTGTCTTAGTTGTTTACCCGTAGTGTCAGACGTTGGACTCCTGGCTAGAACTCTTGTCGGGGTAAACCCTCTGGTATTCTCTCCTAGTTGTTTAAATGGAGTGGAGGTAAATACAGTATCGTCCATGGTGGTGTCGGAGATTTCTAGTATAGTACCTTCCATTTTGTGTCCGTCTGTCTCGTTGTCTTCATTGTTTTTTTTGGTGATTTTTTCTTTTTTGAATTATTTTTATTTGTAGTTCCTTCCATATGGTTCCCACGATAGTGGTCGGAAAGTTGAGTCACACCTACCAGAGCCGCCTTACTAGGTGAAGCCCACAATACTCCGGGGGGCGGGCTGGTACCCCGGAGGTGGCATGCTATTGATCCGGTGCACCCGCCAGATCCACTCCCGGCGCTCCGCGTTCCCGGGAGTAGTGCTCCTTCGCCGCATGCCAAAACTTAGAGTTAGGGACTTTTTTATAGAGGTTTCTCCTCCTCGCAGGGCCGGCCGGTAAAGGCAAGCCACCCCGTTCCGGAACCTTCCGGCTTGCGGTCTGCGGCCCTGGAAAGACATCTTGCTGTCCAGGACGCGTGGTTACACGCGGAAGCATTGCCCGTCTGCGGGAGAAGCCCGCAGGAAAAAAAGGGGGGAATGCCCCCGCGTGCACCCCTCGCTCCGTTAGCACACACCGCAGTCCCAGGGACCACCACGTGGATGTGGAGCAAGAGGATTTCGGATATGGACCACCACCACTGTAGTCATACCCTCCAATAGATCAGAGTCACCATTGGAGAGCCCCATATCCCTAGGTCCCCAACCTAACCTAACTAACCTAACCTAACCTCAGGAATGAACCTAACCTAACCTCAGGAATGCATCCTCTCACGCGTGTTTTCACTCGACTAACTCGCGGAATGCATCCTCTCGCACGTGTTTTCACTCTACTAACCCGCGGAATGCATCCTCTCGCACGTGTTTTCACTCGACTAACCCGCGGAATGCATCTTCTAACACGTGTTTTGACTAACCTAACCGATACTTTGATCCTAGCCATGAGGCTGAGAAGCTTGTTTTTGGGATGCGCATGCGCAGGTTTTTTGGGATGCGCATGGCTAGTCGAGCAAAAACACGTGCGAGAGAATGCATCCCGCAGGCTAGTCGAGTAAAAACACGTGCGAGAGGATGCATCCCGCAGGCTAGTCGAGTAAAAACACGTGCGAGAGGATGCATCCCGCAGGCTAGTCGAGTAAAAACACGTGCGAGAGGATGCATCCCGCAGGCTAGTCGAGTAAAAACACGTTTGAGAGGATGCGGCCCGCAGGCTAGTCGAGCAAAAACACGTGCGAGAGGATGCATCCCGCAGGCTAGTCGAGTAAAAACACGTGCGAGAAGATGCATCCCGCAGGCTAGTCGAGTGAAAAACACGTGCGAGTGGATGCGTCCCGCAGGCTAGTCGAGCAAAAACACGTGCGAGAGGATGCATCCCGCAGGATAGTCGAGTAAAAACACGTGCGAGAGGATGCACCCCGCAGGCTAGTCGAGTAAAAACACGTGCGAGAGGATGCATCCCGCAAGCTAGTCGAGTAAAAACACGTGCGAGAGGATGTATCCCGCAGGCTAGTCGAGTAAAAACACGTGCGAGAGGATGCATCCCGCAGGCTAGTCGAGTAAAATCACGTGCGAGAGGATGCATCCCGCAGGCTAGTCGAATAAAAACACGTGCGAGAGGATGCATCCCGCAGGCTAGTCGAGTAAAAACACGTGCGAGAGGATGCATCCCGCAGCTTAGACGAGTAAAAACACGTGCGAGAGGATGCATCCCGCAGGCTAGTCGAGTAAAAACAAGTGCGAGAGGATGCATCCCGCAGGCTAGTCGAGCAAAAACACGTGCGAGAGGATGCATCCCGCAGGCTAGTCGAGTAAAAACACGTGCGAGAGGATGCATCCCGCAGGCTAGTCGAGTAAAAACACGTGCGAGAGGATGCATCCCGCAGGCTAGTCGAGTAAAAACACGTGCGAGAGGATGCACCCCGCAGGCTAGTCGAGTAAAAACACGTGCGAGAGGATGCATCCCGCAGGCTACTCGAGTAAAAACACGTGCGAGAGGATGCATCCCGCAGCCTAGACGAGTAAAAACACGTGCGAGAGGATGCATCCCGCAGGCTAGTCGAGTAAAAACACGTGCGAGAGGATGCATCCCGCAGGCTAGTCGAGTAAAAACACGTGCGAGAGGATACATCCCGCAGGCTAGTCGAGTAAAAACACGTGCGAGAGGATGCATCCCGCAGGCTAGTCGAGTAAAAACACGTGCGAGAGGATACATCCCGTAGGCTAGTCGAGTAAAAACACGTGCGAGAGGATGCATCCCGCAGGCTAGTCGAATAAAAACACGTGCGAGAGGATGCATCCCGCAGGCTAGTCGAGTAAAAACACGTGCGAGAGGATGCACCCCGCAGGCTAGTCGAGTAAAAACACGTGCGAGAGGATGCATCCCGCAGGCTACTCGAGTAAAAACACGTGCGGGAGGATGCATCCCGCAGGCTAGTCGAGTAAAAACACGTGCGAGAGGATGCATCCCGCAGGCTAGTCGAGTAAAAACACGTGCGAGAGGATGCACTCCGCAGGCTAGTCGAGAAAAAACACGTGCGAGAGGATGCATCCCGCAGGCTAGTCGAGCAAAAACACGTGCGAGAGGATGCATCCCGCAGGCTGGTCGAGTAAAATCACGTGCGAGAGGATGCATCCCGCAGGCTAGTCGAATAAAAACACGTGCGAGAGGATGCATCCCGCAGGCTACTCGAGTAAAAACACGTGCGAGAGGATGCATCCCGCAGGCTAGTCGAGTAAAAACACGTGCGAGAGGATGCATCCCGCAGGCTAGTCGAGTAAAAACACGTGCGAGAGGATGCGTCCCGTAGGCTAGTCGAGTAAAAACACGTGCGAGAGGATGCATCCCGCAGGCTAGTCGAGTAAAAACACGTGCGAGAGGATGCATCCCGCAGGCTAGTCGAGCAAAAACACGTGCGAGAGGATGCATCCCGCAAGCTAGTCGAGTAAAAACACGTGCGAGAGGATGTATCCCGCAGGCTAGTCGAGTAAAAACACGTGCGAGAGGATGCATCCCGCAGGCTAGTCGAGTAAAATCACGTGCGAGAGGATGCATCCCGCAGGCTAGTCGAATAAAAACACGTGCGAGAGGATGCATCCCGCAGGCTAGTCGAGTAAAAACACGTGCGAGAGGATGCATCCCGCAGCTTAGACGAGTAAAAACACGTGCGAGAGGATGCATCCCGCAGGCTAGTCGAGTAAAAACAAGTGCGAGAGGATGCATCCCGCAGGCTAGTCGAGCAAAAACACGTGCGAGAGGATGCATCCCGCAGGCTAGTCGAGTAAAAACACGTGCGAGAGAATGCATCCCGCAGGCTAGTCGAGTAAAAACACGTGCGAGAGGATGCATCCCGCAGGCTAGTCGAGTAAAAACACGTGCGAGAGGATGCATCACGCAGGTTAGTCGAGTGAAAACACGTGCGAGAGGATGCATCCCGCAGGCTAGTCGAGTAAAAACACGTGCGAGAGGATGCATCCCGCAGGCTAGTCGGGCAAAAACACGTGCGAGAGGATACTTCCCGCAGGCTAGTCGTGTAAAAACACGTGCGAGAGGATGCATCCCGCAGGCTAGTCGAGTAAAAACACGAGCGAGAGGATGCATCCCGCAGGCTAGTCGAGTAAAAACACGTGCGAGACGATGCATCCCGCAGCCTAGACGAGTAAAAACACGTGCGAGAGGATGCATCCCGCAGCCTAGACGAGTAAAAACACGTGCGAGAGGATGCATCCCGCAGGCTAGTCGAGTAAAAACACGTGCGAGAGGTTGCATCCCGCAGGCTAGTTTAGTAAAAACACGTGCGAGAGGATGCATCCCGCAGGCTAGTCGAGTAAAAACACGTGCGAGAGGATGCACCCCGCAGGCTAGTCGAGTAAAAACACGTGCGAGATGATGCATCCCGCAGGCTACTCGAGTAAAAACACGTGCGAGAGGATGCATCCCGCAGCCTAGACGAGTAAAAACATGTGCGAGAGGATGCATCCCGCAGGCTAGTCGAGTAAAAACACGTGCGAGAGGATGCATCCCGCAGGCTAGTCGAGTAAAAACACGTGCGAGAGGATGCATCCCGCAGGCTAGTCGAGTAAAAACACGTGCGAGAGGATACATCCCGCAGGCTAGTCGAGTAAAAACACGTGCGAGAGGATGCATCCCGCAGGCTAGTCGAGTAAAAACACGTGCGAGAGGATGCATCCCGCAGCCTAGACGAGTAAAAACACGTGCGAGAGGATGCATCCCGCAGGCTAGTCGAGTAAAAACACGTGCGAGAGGATGCATCCCGCAGGCTAGTCGAGTAAAAACACGTGCGAGAGGATGCATCCCGCAGGCTAGTCGAGTAAAAACACGTGCGAGAGGATGCATCCCGCAGGCTAGTCGAGTAAAAACACGTGCGAGAGGATGCATCCCGCAGCTTAGACGAGTAAAAACACGTGCGAGAGGATGCATCCCGCAGGCTAGTCGCGTAAAAACATGTGCGAGAGGATGCATCCCGCAGGGTAGTCGAGTAAAAACAAGTGCGAGAGGATGCATCCCGCAGGCTAGTCGAGCAAAAACACGTGCGAGAGGATGCATCCCGCAGGCTAGTCGAGTAAAAACACGTTTGAGAGGATGCATCCAGCAGGCTAGTCGAGTAAAAACACGTGCGAGAGGATGCATCCCGCAGGCTACTCGAGTAAAAACACGTGCGAGAGGATGCATCCCGCAGGCTAGTCGAGTAAAAACACGTGCGAGAGGATGCATCCCGCAGGCTAGTCGAGTAAAAACACGTGCGAGAGGATGCGTCCCGTAGGCTAGTCGAGTAAAAACACGTGCGAGAGGATGCATCCCGGAGGCTAGTCGAGTAAAAACACGTGCGAGAGGATGCATCCCGCAGGCTAGTCGAGCAAAAACACGTGCGAGAGGATGCATCCCGCAGCCTAGACGAGTAAAAACACGTGCGAGAGGATGCATCCCGCAGGCTAGTCGAGTAAAAACACGTGCGAGAGGATGCATCCCGCAGGCAAGTCGAGTAAAAACACGTGCGAGAGGATGCATCCCGCAGGCTAGTCGAGTAAAAACACGTGCGAGAGGATGCATCCCGCAGGCTAGTCGAGTAAAAACACGTGCGAGGGGATGCACCCCGCAGGCTAGTCGAGTAAAAACACGTGCGAGAGGATGCATCCCGCAGTCTCGTCGAGTAAAAACACGTGCGAGAGGATGCATCCCGCAGGCTAGTCGAGTAAAAACACGTGCGAGGGTGCATGCCGCAGGCTAGTTGAGTAAAAACACGTGCGAGAGGATGCTTCCCGCAGGCTAGTCGAGTAAAAACACGTGCGCGAGGATGCATCCCGCAGGCTAGTCGAGTAAAAACACGTGCGGGTGGATGCATCCTGCAGGCTAGTCGAGTAAAAACACGTGCGAGAGGATGCATCCCGCAGGCTAGTCGAGTAAAAACACGTGCGAGAGGATGCATCCCGCAGGCTAGTCGAGTAAAAACACGTGCGAGAGGATGCATCCCGCAGGCTAGTCGAGTATAAACACGTGCGAGCGGATGCATCCCGCAGCTTAGACGAGTAAAAACACGTGCGAGAGGATGCATCCCGCAGGCTAGTCGAGTAAAAACACGTGCGAGAGGATGCATCCCGCAGGCTAGTCGAGTAAAAACAAGTGCGAGTGGATGCATCCCGCAGGCTAGTCGAGCAAAAACACGTGCGAGAGGATGCATCCCGCAGGCTAGTCGAGTAAAAACACGTTTGAGAGGATGCATCCAGTAGGCTAGTCGAGTAAAAACACGTGCGAGAGGATGCATCCCGCAGGCTAGTCGAGTAAAAACACGTGCGAGAGGATGCATCCCGCAGGCTAGTCGAGTAAAAACACGTTTGAGAGGATGCGTCCCGCAGGCTAGTCGAGCAAAAACACGTGCGAGAGGATGCATCCCGCAGGCTAGTCGAGTAAAAACACGTGCGAGAAGATGCATCCCGCAGGCTAGTCGAGTGAAAAACACGTGCGAGTGAATGCGTCCCGCAGGCTAGTCGAGCAAAAACACGTGCGAGAGTATGCATCCCGCAGGCTAGTCGAGTAATAACAAGTGCGAGAGGATGCATCCCGCAGGCTAGTCGAGCAAAAACTCGTGCGAGAGGATGCATTCCGCAGGCTAGTCGAGTAAAAACACGTTTGAGAGGATGCATCCAGCAGGCTAGTCGAGTAAAAACAAGTTTGAGAGGATGCGTCCCGCAGGCTAGTCGAGCAAAAACACGTGCGAGAGGATGCATCCCGCAGGCTAGTCGAGTAAAAACACGTGCGAGAAGATGCATTCCGCCGGCTAGTCGAGTGAAAAACACGTGCGAGTGGATGCGTCCCGCAGGCTAGTCGAGCAAAAACACGTGCGAGAGGATGCATCCCGCAGGATAGTCGAGTAAAAACACGTGCGAGAGGATGCATCATGCAGGCTAGTCGAGTAAAAACACGGGCGAGAGGATGCATCCCGCAGGCTAGTCGAGTAAAAACACGTGCGAGAGGATGCATCCCGCAGCCTAGACGAGTAAAAACACGTGCGAGAGGATGCATCCCGCAGGCTAGTCGAGTAAAAACACGTGCGAGAGGATGCATCCCGCAGGCTAGTCGAGTAAAAACACGTGCGAGAGGATGCATCCCGCAGGCTAGTCGCGTAAAAACACGTGCGAGAGGATGCATCCCGCAGGCTAGTCGAGTAAAAACAAGTGCGAGAGGATGCATCCCGCAGGCTAGTCGAGCAAAAACACGTGCGAGAGGATGCATCCCGCAGGCTAGTCGAGTAAAAACACGTTGGAGAGGATGCATCCAGCAGGCTAGTCGAGTAAAAACACGTGCGAGAGGATGCATCCCGCAGGCTAGTCGAGTAAAAACACGTGCGAGAGGATGCATCCCGCAGGCTACTCGAGTAAAAACACGTGCGAGAGGATGCATCCCGCAGGCTAGTCGAGTAAAAACACGTGCGAAAGGATGCATCCCGCAGGCTAGTCGAGTAAAAACACGTGCGAGAGGATGCACCCCGCAGGCTAGTCGAGTAAAAACACGTGCGAGAGGATGCATCCCGCAGGCTACTCGAGTAAAAACACGTGCGAGAGGATGCATCCCGCAGGCTAGTCGAGTAAAAACACGTGCGAGAGGATGAATCCCGCAGGCTAGTCGAGTGAAAACACGTGTAAGAGGATGCACCCCGCAGGCTAGTCGAGTAAAAACACGTGCGAGAGGATGTATCCCGCAGGCTAGTCGAGTAAAAACACGTGCGAGAGGATGCATCCCGCAGGCTAGTCGAGTAAAATCACGTGCGAGAGGATGCATCCCGCAGGCTAGTCGAATAAAAACACGTGCGAGAGGATGCATCCCGCATGCTAGTCGAGTAAAAACACGTGCGAGAGGATGCATCCCGCAGGCTAGTCGAGTAAAAACACGTGCGATACGATGCATCCCGCAGGCTAGTCGAGTAAAAACACGTGCGAGAGGATGCACCCCGCAGGCTAGTCGAGTAAAAACACGTGCGAGAGGATGCATCCCGCAGACTACTCGAGTAAAAACACGTGCGAGAGGATGCATCCCGCAGCCTAGACGAGTAAAAACACGTGCGAGAGGATGCATTCCGCAGGCTAGTCGAGTAAAAACACGTGCGAGAGGATGCATCCCCTAGGCTAGTCGAGTAAAAACACGTGCGAGAGGATGCATCCCGCAGGCTAGTCGAGTAAAGACACGTGCGAGAGGATGCATCCCGCAGGCTAGTCGGGCAAAATCACGTGCGAGAGGATGCATCCCGCAGGCTAGTCGTGTTAAAACACGTGCGAGAGGATGCATCCCGCAGGCTAGTCGAGCAAAAACACGTGCGAGAGGATGCATCCCGCAGGCTAGTCGAGTAAAAACACGTGCGAGAGGATGCATCCCGCAGGCTAGTCGAGTAAAAACACGTGCGAGAGGATGCACCCCGCAGGCTAGTCGAGTAAAAACACGTGCGAGAGGATGCATCCCGCAGGCTACTCGAGTAAAAACACGTGCGAGAGGATGCATCCCGCTGGCTAGTCGAGTAAAAACACGTGCGAGAGGATGCATCCCGCAGGCTAGTCGAGTAAAAACACGTGCGAGAGGATGCACCCCGCAGGCTAGTCGAGTAAAAACACTTGCGAGCGGATGTATCCCGCAGGCTAGTCGAATAAAAACACGTGCGAGAGGATGCATCCCGCAGGCTAGTCGAGTAAAAACACGTGCGAGAGGATGCATCCCGCAGGCTAGTCGAGTAAAAACACGTGCGAGTGGATGCTTCCCGCAGGCTAGTCGAGTAAAAACACGTGCGAGAGGATGCATCCCGTAGGCTAGTCGAGTAGAAACACGTGCGAGAGGATGCATCCCGCAGGCTAGTCGAGTAAAAACACGTGCGAGAGGATGCATCCCGCAGGCTAGTCGAGTAAAAACACGTGCGAGCGGATGCATCCCGCAGCTTAGACGAGTAAAAACACGTGCGAGAGGATGCATCCCGCAGGCTAGTCGAGTAAAAACACGTGCGAGAGGATGCATCCCGCAGGCTAGTCGAGTAAAAACAAGTGCGAGAGGATGCATCCCGCAGGCTAGTCGAGTAAAAACACGTGCGAGAGGATGCATCCCGCAGGCTAGTCGAGTAAAAACACGTGCGAGAGGATGCATCCCGCAGGCTAGTCGAGTAAAAACACGTGCGAGAGGATGCATCCCGCAGGCTAGTCGAGTAAAAACACGTGCGAGAGGATGCATCCCGCAGGCTAGTCGAGTAAAAACACGTGCGAGAGGATGCACCCCGCAGGCTAGTCGAGTAAAAACACTTGCGAGAGGATGTATCCCGCAGGCTAGTCGAATAAAAACACGTGCGAGAGGATGCATCCCGCAGGCTAGTCGAGTAAAAACACGTGCGAGAGGATGCACCCCGCAGGCTAGTCGAGTAAAAACACGTGCGAGAGGATGCACCCCGCAGGCTAGTCGAGTAAAAACACGTGCGAGAGGATGCATCCCGCAGGCTACTCGAGTAAAAACACGTGCGAGAGGATGCATCCCGCAGGCTAGTCGAGTAAAAACACGTGCGAGAGGATGCATCCCGCAGGCTAGTCGAGTAAAAACACGTGCGAGAGGATGCATCCCGCAGGCTAGTCGCGTAAAAACACGTGCGAGAGGATGCATCCCGCAGGCTAGTCGAGTAAAAACAAGTGCGAGAGGATGCATCCCGCAGGCTAGTCGAGCAAAAACACGTGCGAGAGGATGCATCCCGCAGGCTAGTCGAGTAAAAACACGTTTGAGAGGATGCATCCAGCAGGCTAGTCGAGTAAAAACACGTGCGAGAGGATGCATTCCGCAGGCTAGTCGAGTAAAAACACGTGCGAGAGGATGCATCCCGCAGGCTACTCGAGTAAAAACACGTGCGAGAGGATGCATCCCGCAGGCTAGTCGAGTAAAAACACGTGCGAAAGGATGCATCCCGCAGGCTAGTCGAGTAAAAACACCGTGCGAGATGATGCACCCCGCAGGCTAGTCGAGTAAAAACACGTGCGAGAGGATGCATCCCGCAGGCTACTCGAGTAAAAACACGTGCGAGAGGATGCATCCCGCAGGCTAGTCGAGTAAAAACACGTGCGAGAGGATGAATCCCGCAGGCTAGTCGAGTGAAAACACGTGTAAGAGGATGCACCCCGCAGGCTAGTCGAGTAAAAACACGTTTGAGAGGATGCGTCCCGCAGGCTAGTCGAGCAAAAACACGTGCGAGAGGATGCATCCCGCAGGCTAGTCGAGTAAAAACACGTGCGAGAAGATGCATCCCGCAGGCTAGTCGAGTGAAAAACACGTGCGAGTGAATGCGTCCCGCAGGCTAGTCGAGCAAAAACACGTGCGAGAGTATGCATCCCGCAGGCTAGTCGAGTAATAACAAGTGCGAGAGGATGCATCCCGCAGGCTAGTCGAGCAAAAACTCGTGCGAGAGGATGCATCCCGCAGGCTAGTCGAGTAAAAACACGTTTGAGAGGATGCATCCAGCAGGCTAGTCGAGTAAAAACACGTGCGAGAGGATGCATCCCGCAGGCTAGTCGAGCAAAAACACGTGCGAGAGGATGCATCCCGCAGGCTAGTCGAGTAAAAACACGTGCGTGAGGATGCATCCCGCAGGCTAGTCGAGTAAAAACACGTGCGAGAGGATGCATCCCGCAGGCTAGTTGAGTAAAAACACATGCGAGAGGATACATCCCGCAGGCTAGTCGAGTAAAAACACGTGCGAGAGGATGCATCCCGCAGGCTAGTCGAGTAAAAACACGTGCGAGAGGATTCATCCCGTAGGCTAGTCGAGTAAAAACACGTGCGAGAGGATGCATCCCGCAGGCTAGTCGAGTAAAAACACGTGCGAGAGGATGCATCCCGCAGGCTAGTCGAGTAAAAACACGTGCGAGAGGATGCACCCCGCAGGCTAGTCGAGTAAAAACACGTGCGAGAGGATGCATCCCGCAGGCTAGTCGAGCAAAAACACGTGCGAGAGGATGCATCCCGCAGGCTAGTCGAGTAAAAACAAGTTTGAGAGGATGCGTCCCGCAGGCTAGTCGAGCAAAAACACGTGCGAGAGGATGCATCCCGCAGGCTAGTCGAGTAAAAACACGTGCGAGAAGATTGCATCCCGCAGGCTAGTCGAGCAAAAACACGTGCGAGAGGATGCATCCCGCAGGCTAGTCGAGTAAAAACAAGTTTGAGAGGATGCGTCCCGCAGGCTAGTCGAGCAAAAACACGTGCGAGAGGATGCATCCCGCAGGCTAGTCGAGTAAAAACACGTGCGAGAAGATGCATTCCGCAGGCTAGTCGAGTGAAAAACACGTGCGAGTGGATGCGTCCCGCAGGCTAGTCGAGCAAAAACACGTGCGAGAGGATGCATCCCGCAGGATAGTCGAGTAAAAACACGTGCGAGAGGATGCATCCCGCAGGCTAGTCGAGTAAAAACACGGGCGAGAGGATGCATCCCGCAGGCTAGTCGAGTAAAAACACGTGCGAGAGGATGCATCCCGCAGCCTAGACGAGTAAAAACACGTGCGAGAGGATGCATCCCGCAGGCTAGTCGAGTAAAAACACGTGCGAGAGGATGCATCCCGCAGGCTAGTCGAGTAAAAACACGTGCGAGAGGATGCATCCCGCAGGCTAGTCGAGTAAAAACACGTGCGAGAGGATGCATCCCGCAGGCTAGTCGAGTAAAAACACGTGCGAGAGGATGCATCCCGCAGCTTAGACGAGTAAAAACACGTGCGAGAGGATGCATCCCGCAGGCTAGTCGCGTAAAAACACGTGCGAGAGGATGCATCCCGCAGGCTAGTCGAGTAAAAACAAGTGCGAGAGGATGCATCCCGCAGGCTAGTCGAGCAAAAACACGTGCGAGAGGATGCATCCCGCAGGCTAGTCGAGTAAAAACACGTTTGAGAGGATGCATCCAGCAGGCTAGTCGAGTAAAAACACGTGCGAGAGGATGCATCCCGCAGGCTAGTCGAGTAAAAACACGTGCGAGAGGATGCATCCCGCAGGCTACTCGAGTAAAAACACGAGCGAGAGGATGCATCCCGCAGGCTAGTCGAGTAAAAACACGTGCGAGACGATGCATCCCGCAGCCTAGACGAGTAAAAACACGTGCGAGAGGATGCATCCCGCAGGCTAGTCGAGTAAAAACACGTGCGAGAGGTTGCATCCCGCAGACTAGTCGAGTAAAAACACGTGCGAGAGGTTGCATCCCGCAGCCTAGACGAGTAAAAACACGTGCGAGAGGATGCATCCCGCAGGCTAGTCGAGTAAAAACACGTGCGAGAGGATGCATCCCGCAGGCTAGTCGAGTAAAAACACGTGCGAGAGGATGCATCCCGCAGGCTAGTCGAGTAAAAACACGTGCGAGAGGATGCATCCCGCAGGCTAGTCGAGTAAAAACACGTGCGAGAGGATGCATCCCGCAGCTTAGACGAGTAAAAACACGTGCGAGAGGATGCATCCCGCAGGCTAGTCGCGTAAAAACACGTGCGAGAGGATGCATCCCGCAGGCTAGTCGAGTAAAAACAAGTGCGAGAGGATGCATCCCGCAGGCTAGTCGAGCAAAAACACGTGCGAGAGGATGCATCCCGCAGGCTAGTCGAGTAAAAACACGTTTGAGAGGATGCATCCAGCAGGCTAGTCGAGTAAAAACACGTGCGAGAGGATGCATCCCGCAGGCTAGTCGAGTAAAAACACGTGCGAGAGGATGCATCCCGCAGGCTACTCGAGTAAAAACACGAGCGAGAGGATGCATCCCGCAGGCTAGTCGAGTAAAAACACGTGCGAGACGATGCATCCCGCAGCCTAGACGAGTAAAAACACGTGCGAGAGGATGCATCCCGCAGGCTAGTCGAGTAAAAACACGTGCGAGAGGATGCATCCCGCAGCTTAGACGAGTAAAAACACGTGCGAGAGGATGCATCCCGCAGGCTAGTCGCGTAAAAACACGTGCGAGAGGATGCATCCCGCAGGCTAGTCGAGTAAAAACAAGTGCGAGAGGATGCATCCCGCAGGCTAGTCGAGTAAAAACACGTGCGAGAGGATGCATCCCGCAGCCTAGACGAGTAAAAACACGTGCGAGAGGATGCATCCCGCAGGCTAGTCGAGTAAAAACACGTGCGAGAGGATGCATCCCGCAGGCTAGTCGAGTAAAAACACGTGCGAGAGGATGCATCCCGCAGGCTAGTCGAGTAAAAACACGTGCGAGAGGATGCACCCCGCAGGCTAGTCGAGTAAAAACACGTGCGAGAGGATGCATCCCGCAGGCTACTCGAGTAAAAACACGTGCGAGAGGATGCATCCCGCAGCCTAGACGAGTAAAAACATGTGCGAGAGGATGCATCCCGCAGGCTAGTCGAGTAAAAACACGTGCGAGAGGATGCATCCCGCAGGCTAGTCGAGTAAAAACACGTGCGAGAGGATGCATCCCGCAGGCTAGTCGAGTAAAAACACGTGCGAGAGGATACATCCCGCAGGCTAGTCGAGTAAAAACACGTGCGAGGGGATGCATCCCGCAGGCTAGTCGAGTAAAAACACGTGCGAGAGGATGCATCCCGCAGCCTAGACGAGTAAAAACACGTGCGAGAGGATGCATCCCGCAGGCTAGTCGAGTAAAAACACGTGCGAGAGGATGCATCCCGCAGGCTAGTCGAGTAAAAACACGTGCGAGAGGATGCATCCCGCAGGCTAGTCGAGTAAAAACACGTGCGAGAGGATGCATCCCGCAGGCTAGTCGAGTAAAAACACGTGCGAGAGGATGCATCCCGCAGCTTAGACGAGTAAAAACACGTGCGAGAGGATGCATCCCGCAGGCTAGTCGCGTAAAAACACGTGCGAGAGGATGCATCCCGCAGGCTAGTCGAGTAAAAACAAGTGCGAGAGGATGCATCCCGCAGGCTAGTCGAGCAAAAACACGTGCGAGAGGATGCATCCCGCAGGCTAGTCGAGTAAAAACACGTTTGAGAGGATGCATCCAGCAGGCTAGTCGAGTAAAAACACGTGCGAGAGGATGCATCCCGCAGGCTACTCGAGTAAAAACACGTGCGAGAGGATGCATCCCGCAGGCTAGTCGAGTAAAAACACGTGCGAGAGGATGCATCCCGCAGGCTAGTCGAGTAAAAACACGTGCGAGAGGATGCGTCCCGTAGGCTAGTCGAGTAAAAACACGTGCGAGAGAATGCATCCCGCAGGCTAGTCGAGTAAAAACACGTGCGAGAGGATGCATCCCGCAGGCTAGTCGAGCAAAAACACGTGCGAGAGGATGCATCCCGCAGCCTAGACGAGTAAAAACACGTGCGAGAGGATGCATCCCGCAGGCTAGTCGAGTAAAAACACGTGCGAGAGGATGCATCCCGCAGGCTAGTCGAGTAAAAACACGTGCGAGAGGATGCATCCCGCAGGCTAGTCGAGTAAAAACACGTGCGAGAGGATGCATCCCGCAGGCTAGTCGAGTAAAAACACGTGCGAGGGGATGCATCCCGCAGGCTAGTCGAGTAAAAACACGTGCGAGAGGATGCATCCCGCAGTCTCGTCGAGTAAAAACACGTGCGAGAGGATGCATCCCGCAGGCTAGTCGAGTAAAAACACGTGCGAGAGGATGCATCCCGCAGGCTAGTCGAGTAAACACACGTGCGAGAGGATGCATCCCGCAGGCTAGTCGAGTATAAACACGTGCGAGCGGATGCATCCCGCAGCTTAGACGAGTAAAAACACGTGCGAGAGGATGCATCCCGCAGGCTAGTCGAGTAAAAACACGTGCGAGTGAATGCGTCCCGCAGGCTAGTCGAGCAAAAACACGTGCGAGAGTATGCATCCCGCAGGCTAGTCGAGTAATAACAAGTGCGAGAGGATGCATCCCGCAGGCTAGTCGAGCAAAAACTCGTGCGAGAGGATGCATCCCGCAGGCTAGTCGAGTAAAAACACGTTTGAGAGGATGCATCCAGCAGGCTAGTCGAGTAAAAACACGTGCGAGAGGATGCATCCCGCAGGCTAGTCGAGCAAAAACACGTGCGAGAGGATGCATCCCGCAGGCTAGTCGAGTAAAAACACGTGCGTGAGGATGCATCCCGCAGGCTAGTCGAGTAAAAACACGTGCGAGAGGATGCATCCCGCAGGCTAGTTGAGTAAAAACACGTGCGAGAGGATACATCCCGCAGGCTAGTCGAGTAAAAACACGTGCGAGAGGATGCATCCCGCAGGCTAGTCGAGTAAAAACACGTGCGAGAGGATTCATCCCGTAGGCTAGTCGAGTAAAAACACGTGCGAGAGGATGCATCCCGCAGGCTAGTCGAGTAAAAACACGTGCGAGAGGATGCATCCCGCAGGCTAGTCGAGTAAAAACACGTGCGAGAGGATGCACCCCGCAGGCTAGTCGAGTAAAAACACGTGCGAGAGGATGCATCCCGCAGGCTAGTCGAGCAAAAACACGTGCGAGAGGATGCATCCCGCAGGCTAGTCGAGTAAAAACAAGTTTGAGAGGATGCGTCCCGCAGGCTAGTCGAGCAAAAACACGTGCGAGAGGATGCATCCCGCAGGCTAGTCGAGTAAAAACACGTGCGAGAAGATGCATTCCGCAGGCTAGTCGAGTGAAAAACACGTGCGAGTGGATGCGTCCCGCAGGCTAGTCGAGCAAAAACACGTGCGAGAGGATGCATCCCGCAGGATAGTCGAGTAAAAACACGTGCGAGAGGATGCATCCCGCAGGCTAGTCGAGTAAAAACACGGGCGAGAGGATGCATCCCGCAGGCTTGTCGAGTAAAAACACGTGCGAGAGGATGCATCCCGCAGCCTAGACGAGTAAAAACACGTGCGAGAGGATGCATCCCGCAGGCTAGTCGAGTAAAAACACGTGCGAGAGGATGCATCCCGCAGGCTAGTCGAGTAAAAACACGTGCGAGAGGATGCATCCCGCAGGCTAGTCGAGTACAAACACGTGCGAGAGGATGCATCCCGCAGGCTAGTCGAGTAAAAACACGTGCGAGAGGATGCATCCCGCAGCTTAGACGAGTAAAAACACGTGCGAGAGGATGCATCCCGCAGGCTAGTCGCGTAAAAACACGTGCGAGAGGATGCATCCCGCAGGCTAGTCGAGTAAAAACAAGTGCGAGAGGATGCATCCCGCAGGCTAGTCGAGCAAAAACACGTGCGAGAGGATGCATCCCGCAGGCTAGTCGAGTAAAAACACGTTTGAGAGGATGCATCCAGCAGGCTAGTCGAGTAAAAACACGTGCGAGAGGATGCATCCCGCAGGCTAGTCGAGTAAAAACACGTGCGAGAGGATGCATCCCGCAGGCTACTCGAGTAAAAACACGTGCGAGAGGATGCATCCTGCAGGCTAGTCGAGTAAAAACACGTGCGAAAGGATGCATCCCGCAGGCTAGTCGAGTAAAAACACGTGCGAGAGGATGCACCCCGCAGGCTAGTCGAGTAAAAACACGTGCGAGAGGATGCATCCCGCAGGCTACTCGAGTAAAAACACGTGCGAGAGGATGCATCCCGCAGGCTAGTCGAGTAAAAACACGTGCGAGAGGATGAATCCCGCAGGCTAGTCGAGTGAAAACACGTGTAAGAGGATGCACCCCGGAGGCTAGTCGAGTAAAAACACGTGCGAGAGGATGTATCCCGCAGGCTAGTCGAGTAAAAACACGTGCGAGAGGATGCATCCCGCAGGCTAGTCGAGTAAAATCACGTGCGAGAGGATGCATCCCGCAGGCTAGTCGAATAAAAACACGTGCGAGAGGATGCATCCCGCATGCTAGTCGAGTAAAAACACGTGCGAGAGGATGCATCCCGCAGGCTAGTCGAGTAAAAACACGTGCGATACGATGCATCCCGCAGGCTAGTCGAGTAAAAACACGTGCGAGAGGATGCATCCCGCAGGCTAGTCGAGTAAAAACACGTGCGAGAGGATGCATCCCGCAGGCTAGTCGAGTAAAAACACGTGCGAGAGGATGCACCCCGCAGGCTAGTCGAGTAAAAACACGTGCGAGAGGATGCATCCCGCAGACTACTCGAGTAAAAACACGTGCGAGAGGATGCATCCCGCAGCCTAGACGAGTAAAAACACGTGCGAGAGGATGCATTCCGCAGGCTAGTCGAGTAAAAACACGTTTGAGAGGATGCATCCAGCAGGCTAGTCGAGTAAAAACACGTGCGAGAGGATGCATCCCGCAGGCTAGTCGAGTAAAAACACGTGCGAGAGGATGCATCCCGCAGGCTACTCGAGTAAAAACACGTGCGAGAGGATGCATCCCGCAGGCTAGTCGAGTAAAAACACGTGCGAAAGGATGCATCCCGCAGGCTAGTCGAGTAAAAACACGTGCGAGAGGATGCACCCCGCAGGCTAGTCGAGTAAAAACACGTGCGAGAGGATGCATCCCGCAGGCTACTCGAGTAAAAACACGTGCGAGAGGATGCATCCCGCAGGCTAGTCGAGTAAAAACACGTGCGAGAGGATGAATCCCGCAGGCTAGTCGAGTGAAAACACGTGTAAGAGGATGCACCCCGCAGGCTAGTCGAGTAAAAACACGTGCGAGAGGATGTATCCCGCAGGCTAGTCGAGTAAAAACACGTGCGAGAGGATGCATCCCGCAGGCTAGTCGAGTAAAATCACGTGCGAGAGGATGCATCCCGCAGGCTAGTCGAATAAAAACACGTGCGAGAGGATGCATCCCGCATGCTAGTCGAGTAAAAACACGTGCGAGAGGATGCATCCCGCAGGCTAGTCGAGTAAAAACACGTGCGATACGATGCATCCCGCAGGCTAGTCGAGTAAAAACACGTGCGAGAGGATGCATCCCGCAGGCTAGTCGAGTAAAAACACGTGCGAGAGGATGCATCCCGCAGGCTAGTCGAGTAAAAACACGTGCGAGAGGATGCACCCCGCAGGCTAGTCGAGTAAAAACACGTGCGAGAGGATGCATCCCGCAGACTACTCGAGTAAAAACACGTGCGAGAGGATGCATCCCGCAGGCTAGTCGAGTAAAAACACGTGCGAGAGGATGCATCCCGCAGGCTAGTCGAGTAAAAACACGTGCGAGAGGATGCATCCCGCAGCTTAGACGAGTAAAAACACGTGCGAGAGGATGCATCCCGCAGGCTAGTCGCGTAAAAACACGTGCGAGAGGATGCATCCCGCAGGCTAGTCGAGTAAAAACAAGTGCGAGAGGATGCATCCCGCAGGCTAGTCGAGCAAAAACACGTGCGAGAGGATGCATCCCGCAGGCTAGTCGAGTAAAAACACGTTTGAGAGGATGCATCCAGCAGGCTAGTCGAGTAAAAACACGTGCGAGAGGATGCATCCCGCAGGCTAGTCGAGTAAAAACACGTGCGAGAGGATGCATCCCGCAGGCTACTCGAGTAAAAACACGTGCGAGAGGATGCATCCCGCAGGCTAGTCGAGTAAAAACACGTGCGAAAGGATGCATCCCGCAGGCTAGTCGAGTAAAAACACGTGCGAGAGGATGCACCCCGCAGGCTAGTCGAGTAAAAACACGTGCGAGAGGATGCATCCCGCAGGCTACTCGAGTAAAAACACGTGCGAGAGGATGCATCCCGCAGGCTAGTCGAGTAAAAACACGTGCGAGAGGATGAATCCCGCAGGCTAGTCGAGTGAAAACACGTGTAAGAGGATGCACCCCGCAGGCTAGTCGAGTAAAGACACGTGCGAGAGGATGTATCCCGCAGGCTAGTCGAGTAAAAACACGTGCGAGAGGATGCATCCCGCAGGCTAGTCGAGTAAAATCACGTGCGAGAGGATGCATCCCGCAGGCTAGTCGAATAAAAACACGTGCGAGAGGATGCATCCCGCATGCTAGTCGAGTAAAAACACGTGCGAGAGGATGCATCCCGCAGGCTAGTCGAGTAAAAACACGTGCGATACGATGCATCCCGCAGGCTAGTCGAGTAAAAACACGTGCGAGAGGATGCATCCCGCAGGCTAGTCGAGTAAAAACACGTGCGAGAGGATGCATCCCGCAGGCTAGTCGAGTAAAAACACGTGCGAGAGGATGCACCCCGCAGGCTAGTCGAGTAAAAACACGTGCGAGAGGATGCATCCCGCAGACTACTCGAGTAAAAACACGTGCGAGAGGATGCATCCCGCAGCCTAGACGAGTAAAAACACGTGCGAGAGGATGCATTCCGCAGGCTAGTCGAGTAAAAACACGTTTGAGAGGATGCATCCAGCAGGCTAGTCGAGTAAAAACACGTGCGAGAGGATGCACCCCGCAGGCTAGTCGAGTAAAAACACGTGCGAGAGGATGCATCCCGCAGACTACTCGAGTAAAAACACGTGCGAGAGGATGCATCCCGCAGCCTAGACGAGTAAAAACACGTGCGAGAGGATGCATTCCGCAGGCTAGTCGAGTAAAAACACGTGCGAGAGGATGCATCCCGCAGGCTAGTCGAGTAAAAACACGTGCGAGAGGATGCATCCCGCAGGCTACTCGAGTAAAAACACGTGCGAGAGGATGCATCCCGCAGGCTAGTCGAGTAAAAACACGTGCGAAAGGATGCATCCCGCAGGCTAGTCGAGTAAAAACACGTGCGAGAGGATGCACCCCGCAGGCTAGTCGAGTAAAAACACGTGCGAGAGGATGCATCCCGCAGGCTACTCGAGTAAAAACACGTGCGAGAGGATGCATCCCGCAGGCTAGTCGAGTAAAAACACGTGCGAGAGGATGAATCCCGCAGGCTAGTCGAGTGAAAACACGTGTAAGAGGATGCACCCCGCAGGCTAGTCGAGTAAAAACACGTGCGAGAGGATGTATCCCGCAGGCTAGTCGAGTAAAAACACGTGCGAGAGGATGCATCCCGCAGGCTAGTCGAGTAAAATCACGTGCGAGAGGATGCATCCCGCAGGCTAGTCGAATAAAAACACGTGCGAGAGGATGCATCCCGCATGCTAGTCGAGTAAAAACACGTGCGAGAGGATGCATCCCGCAGGCTAGTCGAGTAAAAACACGTGCGATACGATGCATCCCGCAGGCTAGTCGAGTAAAAACACGTGCGAGAGGATGCATCCCGCAGGCTAGTCGAGTAAAAACACGTGCGAGAGGATGCATCCCGCAGGCTAGTCGAGTAAAAACACGTGCGAGAGGATGCACCCCGCAGGCTAGTCGAGTAAAAACACGTGCGAGAGGATGCATCCCGCAGACTACTCGAGTAAAAACACGTGCGAGAGGATGCATCCCGCAGCCTAGACGAGTAAAAACACGTGCGAGAGGATGCATTCCGCAGGCTAGTCGAGTAAAAACACGTGCGAGAGGATGCATCCCCTAGGCTAGTCGAGTAAAAACACGTGCGAGAGGATGCATCCCGCAGGCTAGTCGAGTAAAAACACGTGCGAGAGGATGCATCCCGCAGGCTAGTCGGGCAAAATCACGTGCGAGAGGATGCATCCCGCAGGCTAGTCGTGTAAAAACACGTGCGAGAGGATGCATCCCGCAGGCTAGTCGAGCAAAAACACGTGCGAGAGGATGCATCCCGCAGGCTAGTCGAGTAAAAACACGTGCGAGAGGATGCATCCCGCAAGCCAGTCGAGCAAAAACTCGTGCGAGAGGATGCATCCCGTAGGCTAGTCGAGCAAAAACACGTGCGAGAGGATGCATCCCGCAGAATAGTCGAGCAAAAACACGTGAGAGAGGATGCATCGCGCAGGCTAGTCGAGCAAAAACACGTGCGAGAGGATGCATCCCGCAGGCTAGTCGAGTAAAAACACGTGCGAGAGGATGCACCCCGCAGGCTAGTCGAGTAAAAACACTTGCGAGAGGATGTATCCCGCAGGCTAGTCGAATAAAAACACGTGCGAGAGGATGCATCCCGCAGGCTAGACGAGTAAAAACACGTGCGAGAGGATGCATCCCGCAGGCTAGTCGAGTAAAAACACGTGCGAGAGGATGCTTCCCGCAGGCTAGTCGAGTAAAAACACGTGCGAGAGGATGCATCCCGCAGGCTAGTCGAGTAAAAACACGTGCGAGAGGATGCATCCCGCAGGCTAGTCGAGTAAAAACACGTGCGAGAGGTTGCATCCCGCAGGCTAGTCGAGTAAAAACACGTGCGAGAGGATGCACCCTGCAGGCTAGTCGAGTAAAAACACGTGCGAGAGGATGCATCCCGCAGGCTACTCGAGTAAAAACACGTGCGAGAGGATGCATCCCGCAGGCTAGTCGAGTAAAATCACGTGCGATAGGATGCATCCCGCAGGCTAGTCGATTAAAAACACGTGCGAGAGGATGCATCCCGCAGGCTACTCGAGTAAAAACACGTGCGAGAGGATGCATCCCGCAGGCTAGTCGAGTAAAAACACGTGCGAGAGGATGCATCCCGCAGGCTAGTCGAGTAAAAACACGTGCGAGAGGATGCATCCCGCAGGCTAGTCGAGTAAAATCACGTGCGAGAGGATGCATCCCGCAGGCTAGACGAATAAAAACACGTGCGAGAGGATGCATCCCGCAGGCTAGTCGAGTAAAAACACGTGCGAGAGGATGCACCCTGCAGGCTAGTCGAGTAAAAACACGTGCGAGAGGATGCATCCCGCAGGCTACTCGAGTAAAAACACGTGCGAGAGGATGCATCCCGCAGGCTAGTCGAGTAAAATCACGTGCGATAGGATGCATCCCGCAGGCTAGTCGATTAAAAACACGTGCGAGAGGATGCATCCCGCAGGCTAGTCGAGTAAAAACACGTGCGAGAGGATGCACCCCGCAGGCTAGTCGAGTAAAAACACGTGCGAGAGGATGCATCCCGCAGACTACTCGAGTAAAAACACGTGCGAGAGGATGCATCCCGCAGCCTAGACGAGTAAAAACACGTGCGAGAGGATGCATTCCGCAGGCTAGTCGAGTAAAAACACGTGCGAGAGGATGCATCCCGCAGGCTAGTCGAGTAAAAACACGGGCGAGAGGATGCATCCCGCAGGCTTGTCGAGTAAAAACACGTGCGAGAGGATGCATCCCGCAGCCTAGACGAGTAAAAACACGTGCGAGAGGATGCATCCCGCAGGCTAGTCGAGTAAAAACACGTGCGAGAGGATGCATCCCGCAGGCTAGTCGAGTAAAAACACGTGCGAGAGGATGCATCCCGCAGGCTAGTCGAGTACAAACACGTGCGAGAGGATGCATCCCGCAGGCTAGTCGAGTAAAAACACGTGCGAGAGGATGCATCCCGCAGCTTAGACGAGTAAAAACACGTGCGAGAGGATGCATCCCGCAGGCTAGTCGCGTAAAAACACGTGCGAGAGGATGCATCCCGCAGGCTAGTCGAGTAAAAACAAGTGCGAGAGGATGCATCCCGCAGGCTAGTCGAGCAAAAACACGTGCGAGAGGATGCATCCCGCAGGCTAGTCGAGTAAAAACACGTTTGAGAGGATGCATCCAGCAGGCTAGTCGAGTAAAAACACGTGCGAGAGGATGCATCCCGCAGGCTAGTCGAGTAAAAACACGTGCGAGAGGATGCATCCCGCAGGCTACTCGAGTAAAAACACGTGCGAGAGGATGCATCCTGCAGGCTAGTCGAGTAAAAACACGTGCGAAAGGATGCATCCCGCAGGCTAGTCGAGTAAAAACACGTGCGAGAGGATGCACCCCGCAGGCTAGTCGAGTAAAAACACGTGCGAGAGGATGCATCCCGCAGGCTACTCGAGTAAAAACACGTGCGAGAGGATGCATCCCGCAGGCTAGTCGAGTAAAAACACGTGCGAGAGGATGAATCCCGCAGGCTAGTCGAGTGAAAACACGTGTAAGAGGATGCACCCCGGAGGCTAGTCGAGTAAAAACACGTGCGAGAGGATGTATCCCGCAGGCTAGTCGAGTAAAAACACGTGCGAGAGGATGCATCCCGCAGGCTAGTCGAGTAAAATCACGTGCGAGAGGATGCATCCCGCAGGCTAGTCGAATAAAAACACGTGCGAGAGGATGCATCCCGCATGCTAGTCGAGTAAAAACACGTGCGAGAGGATGCATCCCGCAGGCTAGTCGAGTAAAAACACGTGCGATACGATGCATCCCGCAGGCTAGTCGAGTAAAAACACGTGCGAGAGGATGCATCCCGCAGGCTAGTCGAGTAAAAACACGTGCGAGAGGATGCATCCCGCAGGCTAGTCGAGTAAAAACACGTGCGAGAGGATGCACCCCGCAGGCTAGTCGAGTAAAAACACGTGCGAGAGGATGCATCCCGCAGACTACTCGAGTAAAAACACGTGCGAGAGGATGCATCCCGCAGCCTAGACGAGTAAAAACACGTGCGAGAGGATGCATTCCGCAGGCTAGTCGAGTAAAAACACGTTTGAGAGGATGCATCCAGCAGGCTAGTCGAGTAAAAACACGTGCGAGAGGATGCATCCCGCAGGCTAGTCGAGTAAAAACACGTGCGAGAGGATGCATCCCGCAGGCTACTCGAGTAAAAACACGTGCGAGAGGATGCATCCCGCAGGCTAGTCGAGTAAAAACACGTGCGAAAGGATGCATCCCGCAGGCTAGTCGAGTAAAAACACGTGCGAGAGGATGCACCCCGCAGGCTAGTCGAGTAAAAACACGTGCGAGAGGATGCATCCCGCAGGCTACTCGAGTAAAAACACGTGCGAGAGGATGCATCCCGCAGGCTAGTCGAGTAAAAACACGTGCGAGAGGATGAATCCCGCAGGCTAGTCGAGTGAAAACACGTGTAAGAGGATGCACCCCGCAGGCTAGTCGAGTAAAAACACGTGCGAGAGGATGTATCCCGCAGGCTAGTCGAGTAAAAACACGTGCGAGAGGATGCATCCCGCAGGCTAGTCGAGTAAAATCACGTGCGAGAGGATGCATCCCGCAGGCTAGTCGAATAAAAACACGTGCGAGAGGATGCATCCCGCATGCTAGTCGAGTAAAAACACGTGCGAGAGGATGCATCCCGCAGGCTAGTCGAGTAAAAACACGTGCGATACGATGCATCCCGCAGGCTAGTCGAGTAAAAACACGTGCGAGAGGATGCATCCCGCAGGCTAGTCGAGTAAAAACACGTGCGAGAGGATGCATCCCGCAGGCTAGTCGAGTAAAAACACGTGCGAGAGGATGCACCCCGCAGGCTAGTCGAGTAAAAACACGTGCGAGAGGATGCATCCCGCAGACTACTCGAGTAAAAACACGTGCGAGAGGATGCATCCCGCAGGCTAGTCGAGTAAAAACACGTGCGAGAGGATGCATCCCGCAGGCTAGTCGAGTAAAAACACGTGCGAGAGGATGCATCCCGCAGCTTAGACGAGTAAAAACACGTGCGAGAGGATGCATCCCGCAGGCTAGTCGCGTAAAAACACGTGCGAGAGGATGCATCCCGCAGGCTAGTCGAGTAAAAACAAGTGCGAGAGGATGCATCCCGCAGGCTAGTCGAGCAAAAACACGTGCGAGAGGATGCATCCCGCAGGCTAGTCGAGTAAAAACACGTTTGAGAGGATGCATCCAGCAGGCTAGTCGAGTAAAAACACGTGCGAGAGGATGCATCCCGCAGGCTAGTCGAGTAAAAACACGTGCGAGAGGATGCATCCCGCAGGCTACTCGAGTAAAAACACGTGCGAGAGGATGCATCCCGCAGGCTAGTCGAGTAAAAACACGTGCGAAAGGATGCATCCCGCAGGCTAGTCGAGTAAAAACACGTGCGAGAGGATGCACCCCGCAGGCTAGTCGAGTAAAAACACGTGCGAGAGGATGCATCCCGCAGGCTACTCGAGTAAAAACACGTGCGAGAGGATGCATCCCGCAGGCTAGTCGAGTAAAAACACGTGCGAGAGGATGAATCCCGCAGGCTAGTCGAGTGAAAACACGTGTAAGAGGATGCACCCCGCAGGCTAGTCGAGTAAAGACACGTGCGAGAGGATGTATCCCGCAGGCTAGTCGAGTAAAAACACGTGCGAGAGGATGCATCCCGCAGGCTAGTCGAGTAAAATCACGTGCGAGAGGATGCATCCCGCAGGCTAGTCGAATAAAAACACGTGCGAGAGGATGCATCCCGCATGCTAGTCGAGTAAAAACACGTGCGAGAGGATGCATCCCGCAGGCTAGTCGAGTAAAAACACGTGCGATACGATGCATCCCGCAGGCTAGTCGAGTAAAAACACGTGCGAGAGGATGCATCCCGCAGGCTAGTCGAGTAAAAACACGTGCGAGAGGATGCATCCCGCAGGCTAGTCGAGTAAAAACACGTGCGAGAGGATGCACCCCGCAGGCTAGTCGAGTAAAAACACGTGCGAGAGGATGCATCCCGCAGACTACTCGAGTAAAAACACGTGCGAGAGGATGCATCCCGCAGCCTAGACGAGTAAAAACACGTGCGAGAGGATGCATTCCGCAGGCTAGTCGAGTAAAAACACGTTTGAGAGGATGCATCCAGCAGGCTAGTCGAGTAAAAACACGTGCGAGAGGATGCACCCCGCAGGCTAGTCGAGTAAAAACACGTGCGAGAGGATGCATCCCGCAGACTACTCGAGTAAAAACACGTGCGAGAGGATGCATCCCGCAGCCTAGACGAGTAAAAACACGTGCGAGAGGATGCATTCCGCAGGCTAGTCGAGTAAAAACACGTGCGAGAGGATGCATCCCGCAGGCTAGTCGAGTAAAAACACGTGCGAGAGGATGCATCCCGCAGGCTACTCGAGTAAAAACACGTGCGAGAGGATGCATCCCGCAGGCTAGTCGAGTAAAAACACGTGCGAAAGGATGCATCCCGCAGGCTAGTCGAGTAAAAACACGTGCGAGAGGATGCACCCCGCAGGCTAGTCGAGTAAAAACACGTGCGAGAGGATGCATCCCGCAGGCTACTCGAGTAAAAACACGTGCGAGAGGATGCATCCCGCAGGCTAGTCGAGTAAAAACACGTGCGAGAGGATGAATCCCGCAGGCTAGTCGAGTGAAAACACGTGTAAGAGGATGCACCCCGCAGGCTAGTCGAGTAAAAACACGTGCGAGAGGATGTATCCCGCAGGCTAGTCGAGTAAAAACACGTGCGAGAGGATGCATCCCGCAGGCTAGTCGAGTAAAATCACGTGCGAGAGGATGCATCCCGCAGGCTAGTCGAATAAAAACACGTGCGAGAGGATGCATCCCGCATGCTAGTCGAGTAAAAACACGTGCGAGAGGATGCATCCCGCAGGCTAGTCGAGTAAAAACACGTGCGATACGATGCATCCCGCAGGCTAGTCGAGTAAAAACACGTGCGAGAGGATGCATCCCGCAGGCTAGTCGAGTAAAAACACGTGCGAGAGGATGCATCCCGCAGGCTAGTCGAGTAAAAACACGTGCGAGAGGATGCACCCCGCAGGCTAGTCGAGTAAAAACACGTGCGAGAGGATGCATCCCGCAGACTACTCGAGTAAAAACACGTGCGAGAGGATGCATCCCGCAGCCTAGACGAGTAAAAACACGTGCGAGAGGATGCATTCCGCAGGCTAGTCGAGTAAAAACACGTGCGAGAGGATGCATCCCCTAGGCTAGTCGAGTAAAAACACGTGCGAGAGGATGCATCCCGCAGGCTAGTCGAGTAAAAACACGTGCGAGAGGATGCATCCCGCAGGCTAGTCGGGCAAAATCACGTGCGAGAGGATGCATCCCGCAGGCTAGTCGTGTAAAAACACGTGCGAGAGGATGCATCCCGCAGGCTAGTCGAGCAAAAACACGTGCGAGAGGATGCATCCCGCAGGCTAGTCGAGTAAAAACACGTGCGAGAGGATGCATCCCGCAAGCCAGTCGAGCAAAAACTCGTGCGAGAGGATGCATCCCGTAGGCTAGTCGAGCAAAAACACGTGCGAGAGGATGCATCCCGCAGAATAGTCGAGCAAAAACACGTGAGAGAGGATGCATCGCGCAGGCTAGTCGAGCAAAAACACGTGCGAGAGGATGCATCCCGCAGGCTAGTCGAGTAAAAACACGTGCGAGAGGATGCACCCCGCAGGCTAGTCGAGTAAAAACACTTGCGAGAGGATGTATCCCGCAGGCTAGTCGAATAAAAACACGTGCGAGAGGATGCATCCCGCAGGCTAGACGAGTAAAAACACGTGCGAGAGGATGCATCCCGCAGGCTAGTCGAGTAAAAACACGTGCGAGAGGATGCTTCCCGCAGGCTAGTCGAGTAAAAACACGTGCGAGAGGATGCATCCCGCAGGCTAGTCGAGTAAAAACACGTGCGAGAGGATGCATCCCGCAGGCTAGTCGAGTAAAAACACGTGCGAGAGGTTGCATCCCGCAGGCTAGTCGAGTAAAAACACGTGCGAGAGGATGCACCCTGCAGGCTAGTCGAGTAAAAACACGTGCGAGAGGATGCATCCCGCAGGCTACTCGAGTAAAAACACGTGCGAGAGGATGCATCCCGCAGGCTAGTCGAGTAAAATCACGTGCGATAGGATGCATCCCGCAGGCTAGTCGATTAAAAACACGTGCGAGAGGATGCATCCCGCAGGCTACTCGAGTAAAAACACGTGCGAGAGGATGCATCCCGCAGGCTAGTCGAGTAAAAACACGTGCGAGAGGATGCATCCCGCAGGCTAGTCGAGTAAAAACACGTGCGAGAGGATGCATCCCGCAGGCTAGTCGAGTAAAATCACGTGCGAGAGGATGCATCCCGCAGGCTAGACGAATAAAAACACGTGCGAGAGGATGCATCCCGCAGGCTAGTCGAGTAAAAACACGTGCGAGAGGATGCATCCCGCAGGCTAGTCGAGTAAAAACACGTGCGAGAGGATGTATCCTGCAGGCTAGTCGAGTAAAAACACGTGCGAGGGGATGCATCCCGCAGGCTAGTCGAGTAAAAACACGTGCGAGAGGATGCATCCCGCAGGCTAGTCGAGTAAAAACACGTGCGAGAGGATGCATCCTGCACGCTAGTCGAGTAAAAACACGTGCGAGCGGATGCATCCCGCAGGCTAGTCGAGTAAAAAGAAGTGCGAGAGGATGCAACCCGCAGGCTAGTCGAGCAAAAACACGTGCGAGAGGATGCATCCCGCAGGCTAGTCGAGTAAAAACACGTTTGAGAGGATGCATCCAGCAGGCTAGTCGAGTAAAAACACGTGCGAGGGGATGCATCCCGCAGGCTAGTCGAGTAAAAACACGTGCCAGAGGATGCATCCCGCAGGCTAGTCGAGTAAAAACACGTTTGAGAGGATGCGTCCCGCAGGCTAGTCGAGCAAAAACACGTGCGAGAGGATGCATCCCGCAGGCTAGTCGAGAAAAAACACGTGCGAGAAGATGCATCCCCCAGGCTAGTCGAGTGAAAAACACGTGCGAGTGAATGCGTCCCGCAGGCTAGTCGAGCAAAAACACGTGCGAGAGGATGCATCCCGCAGGATAGTCGAGTAAAAACACGTGCGAGAGGATGCATCCCGCAGGATAGTCGAGTAAAAACACGTGCGAGAGGATGCATCCCGCAGGCTAGTCGAGTAAAAACACGTGCGAGAGGATGCATCCCGCAGCCTAGACGAGTAAAAACACGTGCGAGAGGATGCATCCCGCAGGCTAGTCGAGTAAAAACACGTGCGAGCGGATGCATCCCGCAGCTTAGACGAGTAAAAACACGTGCGAGAGGATGCATCCCGCAGGCTAGTCGAGTAAAAACACTTGCGAGAGGATGTATCCCGCAGGCTAGTCGAATAAAAACACGTGCGAGAGGATGCATCCCGCAGGCTAGTCGAGTAAAAACACGTGCGAGAGGATACATCCCGTAGGCTAGTCGAGTAAAAACACGTGCGACAGGATGCATCCCGCAGGCTAGTCGAGTAAAAACACGTGCGAGAGGATGCATCCCGCAGGCTAGTCGAGTAAAAACACGTGCGAGAGGATGCATCCCGCAGGCTAGTCGAGTGCAAAACACGTGCGAGTGGATGCGTCCCGCAGGCTAGTCGAGCAAAAACACGTGCGAGAGGATGCATCCCGCAGGATAGTCGAGTAAAAACACGTGCGAGAGGATGCATCCCGCAGGCTAGTCGAGTAAAAACACGTGCGAGAGGATGCATCCCGCAGGCTAGTCGAGTAAAAACACGTGCGAGAGGATGCATCCCGCAGCCTAGACGAGTAAAAACACGTGCGAGAGGATGCATCCCGCAGGCTAGTCGAGTAAAAACACGTGCGAGAGGATGCATCCCGCAGGCTAGTTGAGTAAAAACACGTGCGAGAGGATGCATCCCGCAGGCTAGTCGAGTAAAAACACGTGTGAGAGGATGCATCCCGCAGGCTAGACGAGTAAAAACACGTGCGAGAGGATGCATCCCGCAGGCTAGTCGAGTAAAAACACGTGCGAGAGGATGCATCCCGCAGCTTAGACGAGTAAAAACACGTGTGAGAGGATGCATCCCGCAGGCTAGTCGAGTAAAAACACGTGCGAGAGGATGCATCCCGCAGGCTAGTCGAGTAAAAACACGTGCGAGAGGATGCATCCCGCAGCTTAGACGAGTAAAAACACGTGCGAGAGGATGCATCCCGCAGGCTAGTCGCGTAAAAACACGTGCGAGAGGATGCATCCCGCAGGCTAGTCGAGTAAAAACAAGTGCGAGAGGATGCATCTCGCAGGCTAGTCGAGCAAAAACACGTGCGAGAGGATGCATCCCGCAGGCTAGTCGAGTAAAAACACGTTTGAGAGGATGCATCCAGCAGGCTAGTCGAGTAAAAACACGTGCGAGAGGATGCATCCCGCAGGCTAGTCGAGTAAAAACACGTGCGAGAGGATGCATCCCGCAGGCTGCTCGAGTAAAAACACGTGCGAGAGGATGCATCCCGCAGGCTAGTCGAGTAAAAACACGTGCGAAAGGATGCATCCCGCAGGCTAGTCGAGTAAAAACACGTGCGAGAGGATGCACCCCGCAGGCTAGTCGAGTAAAAACACGTGCGAGAGGATGCATCCCGCAGGCTACTCGAGTAAAAACACGTGCGAGAGGATGCATCCCGCAGGCTAGTCGAGTAAAAACACGTGCGAGAGGATGAATCCCGCAGGCTAGTCGAGTGAAAACACGTGTAAGAGGATGCACCCCGCAGGCTAGTCGAGTAAAAACACGTGCGAGAGGATGTATCCCGCAGGCTAGTCGAGTAAAAACACGTGCGAGAGGATGCATCCCGCAGGCTAGTCGAGTAAAATCACGTGCGAGAGGATGCATCCCGCAGGCTAGTCGAATAAAAACACGTGCGAGAGGATGCATCCCGCATGCTAGTCGAGTAAAAACACGTGCGAGAGGATGCATCCCGCAGGCTAGTCGAGTAAAAACACGTGCGATACGATGCATCCCGCAGGCTAGTCGAGTAAAAACACGTGCGAGAGGATGCATCCCGCAGGCTAGTCGAGTAAAAACACGTGCGAGAGGATGCATCCCGCAGGCTAGTCGAGTAAAAACACGTGCGAGAGGATGCACCCCGCAGGCTAGTCGAGTAAAAACACGTGCGAGAGGATGCATCCCGCAGACTACTCGAGTAAAAACACGTGCGAGAGGATGCATCCCGCAGCCTAGACGAGTAAAAACACGTGCGAGAGGATGCATTCCGCAGGCTAGTCGAGTAAAAACACGTGCGAGAGGATGCATCCCGCAGGCTAGTCGAGTAAAAACACGTGCGAGAGGATGCATCCCGCAGGCTAGTCGAGTAAAAACACGTGCGAGAGGATGAATCCCGCAGGCTAGTCGAGTGAAAACACGTGTAAGAGGATGCACCCCGCAGGCTAGTCGAGTAAAAACACGTGCGAGAGGATGTATCCCGCAGGCTAGTCGAGTAAAAACACGTGCGAGAGGATGCATCCCGCAGGCTAGTCGAGTAAAATCACGTGCGAGAGGATGCATCCCGCAGGCTAGTCGAATAAAAACACGTGCGGGAGGATGCATCACGCATGCTAGTCGAGTAAAAACACGTGCGAGAGGATGCATCCCGCAGGCTAGTCGAGTAAAAACACGTGCGATACGATGCATCCCGCAGGCTAGTCGAGTAAAAACACGTGCGAGAGGATGCATCCCGCAGGCTAGTCGAGTAAAAACACGTGCGAGAGGATGCATCCCGCAGGCTAGTCGAGTAAAAACACGTGCGAGAGGATGCACCCCGCAGGCTAGTCGAGTAAAAACACGTGCGAGAGGATGCATCCCGCAGACTACTCGAGTAAAAACACGTGCGAGAGGATGCATCCCGCAGCCTAGACGAGTAAAAACACGTGCGAGAGGATGCATTCCGCAGGCTAGTCGAGTAAAAACACGTGCGAGAGGATGCATCCCGCAGGCTAGTCGAGTAAAAACACGTGCGAGAGGATGCATCCCGCAGGCTAGTCGAGTAAAAACACGTGCGAGAGGATGCATCCCGCAGGCTAGTCGGGCAAAATCACGTGCGAGAGGATGCATCCCGCAGGCTAGTCGTGTAAAAACACGTGCGAGAGGATGCATCCCGCAGGCTAGTCGAGCAAAAACACGTGCGAGAGGATGCATCCCGCAGGCTAGTCGAGTAAAAACACGTGCGAGAGGATGCATCCCGCAGGCTAGTCGAGAAAAAACACGTGCGAGAGGATGCATCCCGCAGGCTAGTCGAGTAAAAACACGTGCGAGAGGATGCACCCCGCAGGCTAGTCGAGTAAAAACACGTGCGAGAGGATGCATCCCGCAGGCTACTCGAGTAAAAACACGTGCGAGAGGATGCATCCCGCAGGCTAGTCGAGTAAAAACACGTGCGAGAGGATGCATCCCGCAGGCTAGTCGAGTAAAAACACGTGCGAGAGGATGCACCCCGCAGGCTAGTCGAGTAAAAACACTTGCGAGCGGATGTATCCCGCAGGCTAGTCGAATAAAAACACGTGCGAGAGGATGCATCCCGCGGGCTAGTCGAGTAAAAACACGTGCGAGAGGATGCATCCCGCAGGCTAGTCGAGTAAAAACACGTGCGAGAGGATGCATCCCGCAGGCTAGTCGAGCAAAAACACGTGCGAGAGGATGCATCCCGCAGGCTAGTCGAGTAAAAACACGTGCGAGAGGATGCATCCCGCAAGCTAGTCGAGTAAAAACACGTGCGAGAGGATGCATCCCGCAGCCTAGACGAGTAAAAACACGTGCGAGAGGATGCATTCCGCAGGCTAGTCGAGTAAAAACACGTGCGAGAGGATGCATCCCGCAGGCTAGTCGAGTAAAAACACGTGCGAGAGGATGCATCCCGCAGGCTAGTCGAGTAAAAACACGTGCGAGAGGATGCATCCCGCAGGCTAGTCGAATAAAAACACGTGCGAGAGGATGCATCCCGCAGGCTAGTCGAGTAAAAACACGTGCGAGAGGATACATCCCGTAGGCTAGTCGAGTAAAAACACGTGCGACAGGATGCATCCCGCAGGCTAGTCGAGTAAAAACACGTGCGAGAGGATGCATCCCGCAGGCTAGTCGAGTAAAAACACGTGCGAGAGGATGCACCCCGCAGGCTAGTCGAGTAAAAACACGTGCGAGAGGATGCATCCCGCAGGCTAGTCGAGCAAAAACACGTGCGAGAGGATGCATCCCGCAGGCTAGTCGAGTAAAAACACGTTTGAGAGGATGCGTCCCGCAGGCTAGTCGAGCAAAAACACGTGCGCGAGGATGCATCCCGCAGGCTAGTCGAGTGCAAAACACGTGCGAGTGGATGCGTCCCGCAGGCTAGTCGAGCAAAAACACGTGCGAGAGGATGCATCCCGCAGGATAGTCGAGTAAAAACACGTGCGAGAGGATGCATCCCGCAGGCTAGTCGAGTAAAAACACGTGCGAGAGGATGCATCCCGCAGGCTAGTCGAGTAAAAACACGTGCGAGAGGATGCATCCCGCAGCCTAGACGAGTAAAAACACGTGCGAGAGGATGCATCCCGCAGGCTAGTCGAGTAAAAACACGTGCGAGAGGATGCATCCCGCAGGCTAGTTGAGTAAAAACACGTGCGAGAGGATGCATCCCGCAGGCTAGTCGAGTAAAAACACGTGTGAGAGGATGCATCCCGCAGGCTAGACGAGTAAAAACACGTGCGAGAGGATGCATCCCGCAGGCTAGTCGAGTAAAAACACGTGCGAGAGGATGCATCCCGCAGCTTAGACGAGTAAAAACACGTGTGAGAGGATGCATCCCGCAGGCTAGTCGAGTAAAAACACGTGCGAGAGGATGCATCCCGCAGGCTAGTCGAGTAAAAACACGTGCGAGAGGATGCATCCCGCAGCTTAGACGAGTAAAAACACGTGCGAGAGGATGCATCCCGCAGGCTAGTCGCGTAAAAACACGTGCGAGAGGATGCATCCCGCAGGCTAGTCGAGTAAAAACAAGTGCGAGAGGATGCATCTCGCAGGCTAGTCGAGCAAAAACACGTGCGAGAGGATGCATCCCGCAGGCTAGTCGAGTAAAAACACGTTTGAGAGGATGCATCCAGCAGGCTAGTCGAGTAAAAACACGTGCGAGAGGATGCATCCCGCAGGCTAGTCGAGTAAAAACACGTGCGAGAGGATGCATCCCGCAGGCTGCTCGAGTAAAAACACGTGCGAGAGGATGCATCCCGCAGGCTAGTCGAGTAAAAACACGTGCGAAAGGATGCATCCCGCAGGCTAGTCGAGTAAAAACACGTGCGAGAGGATGCACCCCGCAGGCTAGTCGGGCAAAATCACGTGCGAGAGGATGCATCCCGCAGGCTAGTCGTGTAAAAACACGTGCGAGAGGATGCATCCCGCAGGCTAGTCGAGCAAAAACACGTGCGAGAGGATGCATCCCGCAGGCTAGTCGAGTAAAAACACGTGCGAGAGGATGCATCCCGCAGGCTAGTCGAGTAAAAACACGTGCGAGAGGATGCATCCCGCAGGCTAGTCGAGTAAAAACACGTGCGAGAGGATGCACCCGCAGGCTAGTCGAGTAAAAACACGTGCGAGAGGATGCATCCGCAGGCTACTCGAGTAAAAACACGTGCGAGAGGATGCATCCCGCAGGCTAGTCGAGTAAAAACACGTGCGAGAGGATGCATCCCGCAGGCTAGTCGAGTAAAAACACGTGCGAGAGGATGCACCCCGCAGGCTAGTCGAGTAAAAACACTTGCGAGCGGATGTATCCCGCAGGCTAGTCGAATAAAAACACGTGCGAGAGGATGCATCCCGCGGGCTAGTCGAGTAAAAACACGTGCGAGAGGATGCATCCCGCAGGCTAGTCGAGTAAAAACACGTGCGAGAGGATGCATCCCGCAGGCTAGTCGAGCAAAAACACGTGCGAGAGGATGCATCCCGCAGGCTAGTCGAGTAAAAACACGTGCGAGAGGATGCATCCCGCAAGCTAGTCGAGTAAAAACACGTGCGAGAGGATGCATCCCGCAGCCTAGACGAGTAAAAACACGTGCGAGAGGATGCATTCCGCAGGCTAGTCGAGTAAAAACACGTGCGAGAGGATGCATCCCGCAGGCTAGTCGAGTAAAAACACGTGCGAGAGGATGCATCCCGCAGGCTAGTCGAGTAAAAACACTTGCGAGAGGATGTATCCCGCAGGCTAGTCGAATAAAAACACGTGCGAGAGGATGCATCCCGCAGGCTAGTCGAGTAAAAACACGTGCGAGAGGATACATCCCGTAGGCTAGTCGAGTAAAAACACGTGCGACAGGATGCATCCCGCAGGCTAGTCGAGTAAAAACACGTGCGAGAGGATGCATCCCGCAGGCTAGTCGAGTAAAAACACGTGCGAGAGGATGCACCCCGCAGGCTAGTCGAGTAAAAACACGTGCGAGAGGATGCATCCCGCAGGCTAGTCGAGCAAAAACACGTGCGAGAGGATGCATCCCGCAGGCTAGTCGAGTAAAAACACGTTTGAGAGGATGCGTCCCGCAGGCTAGTCGAGTAAAAACACGTGCGAGAGGATGCATCCCGCAGGCTAGTCGAGTAAAAACACGTGCGAGAGGATGCATCCCGCAGCCTAGACGAGTAAAAACACGTGCGAGAGGATGCATCCCGCAGGCTAGTCGAGTAAAAACACGTGCGAGAGGATGCATCCCGCAGGCCAGTCGAGTAAAAACACGTGCGAGAGGATGCATCCCGCAGGCTAGTCGAGTAAAAACACGTGCGAGAGGATGAATCCCGCAGGCTAGTCGAGTGAAAACACGTGTAAGAGGATGCACCCCGCAGGCTAGTCGAGTAAAAACACGTGCGAGAGGATGTATCCCGCAGGCTAGTCGAGTAAAAACACGTGCGAGAGGATGCATCCCGCAGGCTAGTCGAGTAAAATCACGTGCGAGAGGATGCATCCCGCAGGCTAGTCGAATAAAAACACGTGCGGGAGGATGCATCCCGCATGCTAGTCGAGTAAAAACACGTGCGAGAGGATGCATCCCGCAGGCTAGTCGAGTAAAAACACGTGCGATACGATGCATCCCGCAGGCTAGTCGAGTAAAAACACGTGCGAGAGGATGCATCCCGCAGGCTAGTCGAGTAAAAACACGTGCGAGAGGATGCATCCCGCAGGCTAGTCGAGTAAAAACACGTGCGAGAGGATGCACCCCGCAGGCTAGTCGAGTAAAAACACGTGCGAGAGGATGCATCCCGCAGACTACTCGAGTAAAAACACGTGCGAGAGGATGCATCCCGCAGCCTAGACGAGTAAAAACACGTGCGAGAGGATGCATTCCGCAGGCTAGTCGAGTAAAAACACGTGCGAGAGGATGCATCCCGCAGGCTAGTCGAGTAAAAACACGTGCGAGAGGATGCATCCCGCAGGCTAGTCGAGTAAAAACACGTGCGAGAGGATGCATCCCGCAGGCTAGTCGGGCAAAATCACGTGCGAGAGGATGCATCCCGCAGGCTAGTCGTGTAAAAACACGTGCGAGAGGATGCATCCCGCAGGCTAGTCGAGCAAAAACACGTGCGAGAGGATGCATCCCGCAGGCTAGTCGAGTAAAAACACGTGCGAGAGGATGCATCCCGCAGGCTAGTCGAGTAAAAACACGTGCGAGAGGATGCATCCCGCAGGCTAGTCGAGTAAAAACACGTGCGAGAGGATGCACCCCGCAGGCTAGTCGAGTAAAAACACGTGCGAGAGGATGCATCCCGCAGGCTACTCGAGTAAAAACACGTGCGAGAGGATGCATCCCGCAGGCTAGTCGAGTAAAAACACGTGCGAGAGGATGCATCCCGCAGGCTAGTCGAGTAAAAACACGTGCGAGAGGATGCACCCCGCAGGCTAGTCGAGTAAAAACACTTGCGAGCGGATGTATCCCGCAGGCTAGTCGAATAAAAACACGTGCGAGAGGATGCATCCCGCGGGCTAGTCGAGTAAAAACACGTGCGAGAGGATGCATCCCGCAGGCTAGTCGAGTAAAAACACGTGCGAGAGGATGCATCCCGCAGGCTAGTCGAGCAAAAACACGTGCGAGAGGATGCATCCCGCAGGCTAGTCGAGTAAAAACACGTGCGAGAGGATGCATCCCGCAAGCTAGTCGAGTAAAAACACGTGCGAGAGGATGCATCCCGCAGCCTAGACGAGTAAAAACACGTGCGAGAGGATGCATTCCGCAGGCTAGTCGAGTAAAAACACGTGCGAGAGGATGCATCCCGCAGGCTAGTCGAGTAAAAACACGTGCGAGAGGATGCATCCCGCAGGCTAGTCGAGTAAAAACACGTGCGAGAGGATGCATCCCGCAGGCTAGTCGGGCAAAATCACGTGCGAGAGGATGCATCCCGCAGGCTAGTCGTGTAAAAACACGTGCGAGAGGATGCATCCCGCAGGCTAGTCGAGCAAAAACACGTGCGAGAGGATGCATCCCGCAGGCTAGTCGAGTAAAAACACGTGCGAGAGGATGCATCCCGCAGGCTAGTCGAGTAAAAACACGTGCGAGAGGATGCATCCCGCAGGCTAGTCGAGTAAAAAACACGTGCGAGAGGATGCACCCCGCAGGCTAGTCGAGTAAAACACGTGCGAGAGGATGCATCCCGCAGGCTACTCGAGTAAAAACACGTGCGAGAGGATGCATCCCGCAGGCTAGTCGAGTAAAAACACGTGCGAGAGGATGCATCCCGCAGGCTAGTCGAGTAAAAACACGTGCGAGAGGATGCACCCCGCAGGCTAGTCGAGTAAAAACACTTGCGAGCGGATGTATCCCGCAGGCTAGTCGAATAAAAACACGTGCGAGAGGATGCATCCCGCGGGCTAGTCGAGTAAAAACACGTGCGAGAGGATGCATCCCGCAGGCTAGTCGAGTAAAAACACGTGCGAGAGGATGCATCCCGCAGGCTAGTCGAGCAAAAACACGTGCGAGAGGATGCATCCCGCAGGCTAGTCGAGTAAAAACACGTGCGAGAGGATGCATCCCGCAGCTAGTCGAGTAAAAACACGTGCGAGAGGATGCATCCCGCAGCCTAGACGAGTAAAAACACGTGCGAGAGGATGCATCCCGCAGGCTAGTCGAGTAAAAACACGTGCGAGAGGATGCATCCCGCAGGCTAGTCGAGTAAAAACACGTGCGAGAGGATGCATCACGCAGGCTAGTCGAGTAAAAACACGTGCGAGAGGATGCATCCCGCAGGCTAGTCGGGCAAAAACACGTGCGAGAGGATGCTTCCCGCAGGCTAGTCGTGTAAAAACACGTGCGAGAGGATGCATCCCGCAGGCTAGTCGAGCAAAAACACGTGCGAGAGGATGCATCCCGCAGGCT